>NC_056728.1:175577010-175602010 GCF_019279795.1 Protopterus annectens
ATAAGGAGCTTATATTACACTTGGAGCTTATTTATCAGTTTTTTTGGGAAGAGTGTAAATAAAATAGAAAATGCTTGATATCGTCTCTGGTGGTGTGCTCTCCAAATACCCTATTAACAAGCCACTTAATTAATTAGAGTCTCGACTGTGACCAACATTGATTTTTTTTTGTAAGTTCTTTCTTCCAGAACTTTACATTTCCCGGTTGCTTGAGTGGGTTCACTGAGTGCAGTTAAAAGAAAATTACTGCTGAAATACTGGATATTTTCAGGAATAGTTGCTAAGAGTAAAAATAAATAATTAACCTACAACACTCTTCAACTTTACAATATTATTGCTTAACAAGCTCAGCTCAATTTTTCCTCTGTTGTGTGACTCTGCAAAGGGATCGTTTACCTTCTGCCACCACTACTGCCAATTTGTTTTTCTTTTCATACTCATTTTATACTTTTTTTCTCTCTCTTTTTTTCATGTTTACCACACACGTGTTTATCTTGTGTATTTTCTCGCTGTATATTTTACTGGGAATTACATTGATTTGCTATTGTGATTTGTATTTTGTGGAGATTTTTTTCCCTGAGCCGCCACTGAAATTTAATTCTTGCCCAAATGGACTTTCCTTGTAAACAGATGTCAGTAAATAATTTTTACATTTGATTATATAAGAATGTATAGATCATGGGTGGGAAAGGGTATTTAAAGATATTCATTTAATTTCTGATACATTCCCAAAATTTAATACCCAATATTGTATCGGACTAGATCTTACAGTTTGATATGATACCATCAGGATATATGATGATTATTACAGAAGTGGTCAGCCTTCAAGATATCCTTTAGTGGAAAACATTTTTTTTTCTATTCACTGAATTATATAAAAATGTGTTCCCCGTTCTGAAGAACAGAGAGAAACACTGTTGCTAAATATGTATAATCTGGTTTCTGTGGAAGGTAAGATAAATCCAGTAAAGAGAAATATAATGTATTGCTAACCCAGTGAAGGAAGTTTGGGAATGATTAATCCTGTAGTGTATCTTTACATTTGTACTGGATTTCAGGCAAATTATAAAGTAGTTATAACAATAGAGTCAGAAAACTTTTGAGAGAAGTATTACAATGTTTGGGAAAGATTAATTCAAGGGGAAAGAGAGAAATACTTTTCTGTTGCAAAAAATACTGTTTGGAAAGTACAGATCTTAGAAGACCTTCTAAGCCGGAAATTATGACATACATGTGGAATGGACACTTATTACTATGAGAGACCATGGGAAGGTTTATGCAAATATCTTTAAATATATAGTAAACAAGAGAAAGATTTCAGTCAGTGGTTGAAATTTAGGTCTTTTTTACTAAATGTTTGGCAAATTGCCTATGAAGGGACAAATGATGTATAAAAAAAGAAAAGATGTGTGTTATATATACAACTAAGGAAACTATGGAACATGCTTCTCTTGTAGTATGATGCACGTCTTTGGTGTGGAAGTAATGAAATAATAATGTGTTCAGTGCTTATATCCTACTAACATGAATGAACACTGTGTTATATGGACATTATGAGTTAGTAACACAAAGCAATAATTATAAATAAGTTGCTTATTGGTGTTTGTGTTCTTTAGCTAACTCATTGTGAGGAACTGCTGTATAATTGTGAGATTGCTTTTAAATTAAAGGCACGTCATTGATTATTGCAAAAAGGACAGGGAAATGTCACATTGGTTATGGCAAAGGGTGGAGAAATGTTTTTGCTTGTTTATTATTGTATTAAGTTATGATGTATGATACCCTTTCTGTACATGCTAATTTATGTTGTGCATAGATCTCCTGATATTGCAAAATATTTACTAGAGTTTCCCTCTTTCTGCAGTACAGAGGATAGTAAGACAATGCCTGAGGCAGCAGAAAATGTAGATGGTTTTATGGCAGCTTTTCAGAATTCTACAGTTATTTAACACAAAGTTGTTGTGCAACTTAACAGCTGGCAAATTAATTGAGATGTTGCTCCAAATGTTTAATGACAATGAGTCACTGAATACCAAAAGCATTTCTTGAAGTGAATGTGTGGATGACCCAGGAACATCTGTGAACAGCACATTGTTGTATGGATCTGTCTGAAGACTCGGAAAGGTTAATAAAGGACTCTGAGGACTATCGTAGGAAGGGAGAAGCCAATGTTCCACAGTGAATGGCCAAAGGCAAACTCAGCCAGAAAGAGTAGCAAGTTCAATGTTTCTATGTTGTATTTGCTGCTTCTCATCAAATTCCCATTGCATACTGCGTGCTTACATGTGCATGTGCGTGTGCATATGTGTGTGTGTGCATTTGCATATGGGTGTTTGCATTCAAGTGTGAGATTTGATAACGTGACTCCAGTAACAACTTCAGAAGGACATATTAGTGGTAAATGTTATCAATAAAGATGCTACTGCACTTGATTGTTTGGGACTCCATTGTTGGCTGGGTTTTTCAATTGCTAGTATTAAATTTATGACTTGCTTGGGATTGGAACCTTTTCTGGTGATTACCATCATATCTCAAGAGTTGACATAGGAATTTATTTCTGTATATTCTGCATTTAATTTTAGAGACATTAAACAATTTACAGACTTGAGGGTTGTTGACAGGTGTGGGAATTATTGCTTATTTGAATGTTTAGAAATGAGTAGGTAGTCTTTTTGGAAGATGTAAGCAATGCATGTGTGGCTGTAGAAGAACTCTTAGATATGCAACAAAACCAATTCTTGTGGCAAATAATCCTTTAATTCAGCAATGTTAGCAGAATAAATGTGAACAGTGTCATGAAACAAGATATTCTAAAGTGGCGTAAACCACGTCGTATGTGAGTGTTGTAGCTGTAAACACTTTTGGTTTGATTGTTTCCAGGGTGACTCCAACCAAGTCCAAGAGACAAAGTTGATACTCATTTAAAGAGCTGTAAGACAGACTGACTTGATGGACATGCTTTCAATTTCAGGAAAAAAAAAAACTTATGTCCGTTGCTTAAAGCAAGGGTCAGCTCATGATGAACTTGTAGTATACTCCTTACAGCAATCTTTTGCATTGGTTGTGGCAAATAATTACTCCTTATTTGATCTTGCCTTTACTGTGGAGACAGTTTTGCCCTCAGCTTTTGCTGAAATCTCTAAGATTTCTACAGGAAAGAGTGTGAACATCAGCAAAAATAAGGAACATTTAACAAAACTTGTGTGGCTATAGGATGATCTTTGCATTTGCTGCTTTGATGTTACTACTATTTGGGCAATATTATGTAGCCTTTTAGTTTTTTTTTTTTTTTTTTTTATATAAACTCAGTTCAGTATGATTTTCTGGGACTGGCAGATGTTAGATTGTACTGTCACTTACAAGTGCAAGAATTTGAAACTTGTTTTTCAGCCTGTCTTGTGGTCTAAAGGTGAGGACATTTGTTCAACTATATGGCAAGTCCTAAGTAACAAAACTGTGAAACTTTGTTACTGTTGCCTGGCCACATAGATGTGTAAATGTTCATCACATTGATCACTGCTGCAGTAACCTTACCTATATGGGTTATATCCTGCCAAGTATATAACAGCAGGCCGGTTTCCAAAGCTTCAGGGCACCTTCCATGCGCCCAAATTGTCAGGCAGCTCAGGCTAAGTTGACTAAAAGACGAATTAGTGCATGAAGCTCTTCAGAACTTTCCTGCCAGCATACAGAGGAATGGTAAGCTCTGAAAGGACAATGCTAGGAATAACAAAAAGTAAATGCCCACACTCTGGCATAAACAACACACCAAAAAACAAGGGGGAACAGGAAGCTGCACTAGTGATCCTCTGCTGTTACGGTAAGTTTACTTATACAACTATGTTCTTCATAGTGATCATTGCTGCAGTAGCCTTAGCTGTATGGGTAGATTACCATAGCTGATAACATTTGAGAGGTGGAAGGAGAAGAGTCCAGGAGCCTTTGGATCATGGTCCTAGAAAAGCTTGATCAGGACATAGAGAAGGATTCAAGCTTATAGTGCTTTGTAAAAGTATGCATATATGACCATTTATGACCATTTAGCAGCTTCTAGAATTTTAGAATTCAACCCAAAAATCCAAAAAGCTATAGACGAAGCCAAGGCCCAAGACAGTAACGTTGATTTGTTTTTCAGAATGTCTGACAGCCAGGGTTTTAAGAAATGTGCTGAATGTGGGCACAAAATCCTTCCTCAAGATCTGCATTCTTTGTGTGTCTACAGTTTGGGTGCTACCCGTCTTGACACAGACTGTGAAACCTGTCTTCTTTGACATTCTGGCTGTCTAAACATGAAGGGAAAAATTTATTGTAAAAGGCCTTCTTCCTCCACAGACAGGATCTTCCCTTCCAGATGCCTCCTTCCCAGCCAAGGCCAAGGACAAAGACAAGTTAAGAAAGTCCAGTGAGAAGGGAAGGCTAGAAAAGGAGAAGGAAAAGGCAAGGTTAGAAAAGTCTAGGAAGCAGCCTTTGGATCCCATTGCTTTGATCAATCCAGCTCCTAAAGCTTTTAGGAGGTTGGCTCCATCAGTCCCTCAGACCTAACCTTCCTCTCCTTGGCTCCAAGTCTCACTGGAACCAGTGAGTCTGAGTCTGCATTTTTCTATATTACAGAACAAGAGAGATTTGAGAACACCCTCTGTGGTTTCTTCTGTTCGGTCATCCAGAAACCTTGCTGATCAAGATATCAGTAGAATGATGAGGAAGTTCTTGAGTGCAAATTCAACTTGGGGGTTCTCTTATTGCTATCATCCCCTGAACATGCTGAGTACTGCTCCAGCAGCCCTTCCTCTTCTCTCTCTGATACCAGTCCATCAATTGGACCTAATCTATAAATCTTGGATCTGACCTGCCCAGTGCACCTTTGTCAGAGCCAACAATTCACACTACTCTGACTGACTGTGTCCCTATCGCTTTCAACTCTGATGTGTTTGGATCAGGAAGAGTCTTGGAGCAAAACATCAGTGTGGGACTCGAGGGGATGGGTCTAGTCCAAATTCTCCTAGCCATCTCAGGGCCTCAGCCATCAAAACTTGGATTTGAGACTGGCCTTCGGACCAAGACCCATTTGTGCTGAGGAGTTCCCTTCTTCAGACAGGAGGAGATCTCATTCAGGGCTGATTGTAGCTTTGGCCTTTAAGGCTTTTGAGAGGGTTTTGGCTATTCCAAAAGAAAAGGCATTACACAAACCTTAAGAGGATACTGCTTTTTCTTCCCTTCATTCTAGCAGTCAGTACCACAGACTTCTGAGATGGCTCACTATGTGAGTTCGCAGTCTGTTTCCAACCTGTCAGACCCTCCTGCATTTCAGATTCATAAGAAACGGATGGGCAAATGGAAGCACACAGACTCATCTTGAGTCTTTCACTGAAGACATGGATTTGGATGAAGGTGAAAGCTTCCTTAGCTCCCTTTTGGAAGATGCCAACTTTCATTTGATCCTCGAACTGATGAAACAACAAGGGTGATGGTCCTAGGATAACTCTTCACCAGACAAGACTGTGTTCTTGGATGCCTTTGGTTCTGGCTCAGCTTCATCCTGGGTAGTGCTGCCTATTGATCCCCTTATTGACCATGTGGATCAGTGGGCATGGAAGTACCCTGTCATGGTGGAACCAATACCAAAGAAACCAGATAGGATCTTTGAACACCTAATGATAGGAAGCACTGGAGCAGAGAACCACCAGTAGATGTCATGGTGGTAGTGGCAGCCACCAAGAGGGAATTATTGGAAGAAAATTCCTCTGTCCACCCCCACTAATAGGTAGTCTAGGATGTTGGACAGGTTTGGGAAATGGACATATGCTTCAGCGTTCTTTGCTGTCAGAGTGCTGAACTATTTGGCTCATGTAACATGATTCCAGAGACACTTGACTAAAGAGCTCTCCAAATCCCTGTCCAGTAACCTGTCTGTGGATGTTCAGAAGACTATGGACTCCTAGCTCACTACTCTTCAGACTATATCAAATGTTAAGAAGTGGCTGCTAGATAATGCAGTTGATGATACAGCTAGGGCAAACTATGGCATTACTGTACACCAGCATACCTGGATGCACCTTTGTGACTCTGCAGAGGGCTTTAAGGCCTCCTTCATATTGCACTGGCCGCAAAACATTAGTACCTACTATAGAAAAAAAATTATTATATACTTATATCTAAATATATCGTTAATACCCTGTTTGATGGTGCCACACTTTTGGGACAAAAGTAAAGGACACTCTAACCATGAGTCAACAAGATTGTAAAACTCTTTCAGCAGTGGAAATCCATTTACCCACCCCACAAAGGACCTTCTCTAGATATCAGAGGGGTGGCAAGATGATGTGGTTCTGCAAATCACAGGGTTATTATCATGACACTCCTGGGGTTGACATTCTCATGGCAGAGCAGGAGGAGGTAACTCTAATGGATGTTGCCCAAGAGGCAGAGGTGGACTGCAAGGTCAGGGTTTTCATGGTCCCTTCACTGAAATGCCCTTATAGCATTCCTGAAAGTTTGCCCAGCTGCTGCACTATGGAGGCAGTCGGGGGGTGCTTATCCATTCACCTACAAGTCTAGCTAAACATAACAGATTCCTGGGTGCTAAATATGATTTCCAGAGGCTATTCAAGTCCCTTTTCATATCCCACAATAAAGAAGAACATTTTTGATATTCCACCCAGTCAGTGAGAACCTGTAGCAGCAGAAATTTCCAAGCTGCTAGAAAAGAGTCATCTAGTTGACCCCCAAAAACCAATTAGAGTCCAGAGTCTGTTCAAGGTTCCTTTTAGTACCCAAGTAGATAGGGAATCTCAGAGCCATTCTAGATCTGATTCATTTAAATCTGTCTGTAAAACTGTCAAAAGTCTGGATGGTTATGACTCAGTCCATATTGCTTTTTCTGAGAAAAGATGATTGGATGTGCTCAGTAGATCCCAGGATGCATACTATCATATAAAGACATAGAAGCATTCTAGGAGGCTTCTCCATTTTTGGCTGGAAACCAATTTTTACCAATTCAGAGTGCTGCCCTTTGGTCTCACCACAGTCCTCAGGGTGTTAACCGACGTGTCAGTGGTTGCAGTACATCTACATCTGCTAGGGATCCAAGTTTTCCGATATCTCGATGATTGGTTTTGCATTGCTACTCCAAGCATCTGCTGTTATACCATCTGGACCTTCTGCTCCACCTATTGCAAAATGTTGGGATCACAATAAATTTACCAAACAGCCACCTGTACCCATCACAACAAATAGAATTCATTGGATACCACCTAGACTCACCTTTACAAATTGTCAAATTACAGCTACATCCTTCAGACTCAGCAAGATTAGTTCTATGACTGTTAGGTCTAATGGCCTCCATAACCTTACTGGTTACACTAGCAGGTTCTATACAAGGATATTCAAATGGGCTCTTTCTGTGTAATGGTCTCATATTCACCCATTACGTACCACAATTTGCATTACCCAAATATGTAGAGATCATGTCAGCTGGTGAATAAAATCTGTTAGTGATGGAAGATCATCCATTTCACATGGATCCACCCCACCATTGGCTTGTCATAACAATGGATGCCTCCCGTCTAGGTTTCTGGGGGCATTTTGAAGGGAGAATGGTCCAAGGTTCTTGGTCACATCTAGAAGCCAGTCTTCATGTCAACATCTTGAAGATGAGAGCAGTCTTCCTAGCATTGCAGTCATTTCAGGATGTTCTCCCCAAAAGTCTGATTTCCATGCAGACAGACAACATGGCAGTAGTCTGGTACATCAACAAAAAGGGAGGAACCCACTTGTACCCTCTTTGTTGAGAAGCCATGAGAGTATGGCAATGGGCAATGACTTCACACTGATTTCTGATAGCAATGCACATCCCTGTGACATTCAAGTGTGTTAGCGGACAAACTGAACAGAACTACCTTAATACCTCACCAGTGGTCTCTCAATCCAGCAGCAGCAACTCTGATGTTCCATCACTGGGGCCAACCTTGCTGCAACCTGTTTACTTCCTATCTGAATAACAAGTGCAGGAGCTCTTTTCCCTAATCCCTCCAAAGGGACAATCGCTGAGAAACGGTTTAGTCCACAATTGACCACTGGGCATTTTTTATGCATTGCCTTCTATGCCCCTAATGAGCAAATTCATCCAGAAATCAAGAAAATGCAAGACCAGAGTGATCCTCAGTATTCCTTTCTGGCCCCAACAAACATGGCTCCCTTTCCCGTGGCCTCTACTAGTACATTCCCCATGGCTGTTTGATTAGTATCCAAATCTCTTTACTTACTCAGCTGGACTGACTCCTCCAGACCAGAAATCCATGAAACTAACCACTTGGTTCCTCCAGTTCTGACTCTGGCCAGAGATGCCATGCTTTCAGTTTCAGTTGTTCAGATTATCTCAGCATCCCAGAAACAATTCATAAAAAGGTTTGTCATAACAAATGTCAAAGGTTTTCCATCTGGGCTATGTCAAAAGGAATAGATCTGTTCTCTGCTCCCATCCCCCATACTGGAGTTTCTCTCTAAGTTTTACCATAGTGATTCCAGTTTCTCTACTATCATGGTACAAATGGCTACAATCTCCAATTTCCACATAGGTTAGAATGACACCTCCATAGTGTCCCTAAAAGTCTCTAAAACCTTTTTGAGGGGAACATTCCTTCTACAACCACCAATCTGAGACCCAGTCTTTTCATGGGATATTACTGTTTTACTCCAAACTAACACATATGATCATTACTAGGCTAATGACCTTGGGGCCCTTACAAGCCTAGCCAAGAGTTTACCCCCCCCCCCAAAAAAAAGAAACCTCAGTCAGCACCTGTCACCCCGGTCAGTCAGCGACAAAGATGGAACCCCTGGGACAAATTTGTGGTTTCACATCCACTCATCAAGGTTGCGCTTGAAGAGGGTCAGTGAGGTACTCTGTTTGACATGTATGGGAAGTCTGTTCCAGAGAAGGGGCAGCCTCTGGGAGACAAACCTGTCTCTCCAGCAGGTTTTGTTGATGTCGCATATTAGATTTAGGCCTATCAAGCAGATAATGCACGAGGAGTTAGACTTGCAGATATGGAGCATCTCCAGTAGGGCAGGGTCTGACATTGCCTTGTAGGCAAGACACAGATCACCTCTGAGCAATCTGTGTGATACCGAGTAGAGTGATAGTGATTTAAGCCTGTCTGTATAGGATAGGTGTTGGTGGCCATGGATTCTCTTTGTGAGGTATTTCTGTGGCCTTTCCAGTTTGTGCAGATGTTTGGAGAGGTACATGCCAAATGAGAGATTATACTCAATTATAGGTCTAATAAGGGAGGAGTACAGAGAGGTAATAATCTCTTTTTTTTCTGAATGCAATCCCTTTACTTATGAGATGAATCAAGTAAAAGGCTTTTCTGACCACTGCTGCCACATGATGGTCAAATGTGAGATTGTTGTCAACCTGAGTACCTAGGTCTCTCACTACAGGTTGTGTGCTTAGGGGTTGCCGTTGATGTGGTAATCAGTAGGGGATGTGTTTTTGCCGAATGGTATTATAGTACATTTTTACACATTTAACTTAAGGCCTTGACTTTGGCACCAGTCATTTGTAGCTGTGAGACCCTTCTGCATTATGTTAACATCAACTGGGGAGTCGATGACAATACCCAACTTACAGTCATCTGCAGACTTGGTCAATCACAGAGGTCTGTATCACGAAATCGACATCTGAAAATGTCGACTCCCATTTGTTCGACACAGAAATGTCCAACTTTCCCGAATGGCCAAATCACCGATTTTTGTTACACCTGCCATTTCCCTGACTGTAGTGCAGTCTTGGAGTTAGAATATTTAGTTAGGGGGTGTATGGGGGGCACAACCCCCATGGTGGGGGATGTGGGGGGTGAAGGCCCCCACTTAAATATGTTTGTTTCTGTGTGGCGTTGGTTTTTGGTCGGAAAGAAATCGGTGATTTGGCCATTCGAGTATGTTGGAGTTCAACATTTTTGTGTCAAACAAATGTGAATTCACATTTTCAAATGTCGATTTCATGATATAGACCCCAGCCACAGGCCCTTTGTCTTTGCCTGGACCTCTGAGAAGTATATGCCAAACAGTGGGGGGTCCCAAGACAGATCCTGAGGAACACCACTAGTTGCAGAACAAAGTTTAGTTCATAAAACCAAGACTGGATGCAGTATGAAACAAATCAAGCAACACTGATTCTGAACAAGTGTTTAATAAAACAAAGCTTTCAGGTCAAACAAACCCTTCATCAGTGTATAAATTACTAACACATACTAATCATTTTTATATATTATCAAAAATCACACAGCCATTAATTATTCAATTTAACAATCAATCCTAGTTAAAAACAATAGTTGCAGAAGCACAGAACTCTATTTCAAACACATTTGTTTATACCTTAGTACAGGTTTTAAAGAAACAGTCTGGTTTAAACCTGGTAATACATCAGCACAAAGGTGTATTATTCATTGATATTCCTTCATCTCAAGCTTATTGTTAAGATCTCCCCCCTCGTATATCCTTACATACTCTATCTATCCCCCTAAAAGAGAATTTATGTGCATTTCCATATGTACTGATATGCTTAGCCAAGGAATTAGTGTCAATATTTCTTCTTATTTCTGAATGGTGCTCAGTTATTCTTTCCTTCAGTTTTCTGGTAATTTCCCAACATAAAATGCCTGACATCTGTTATAGGTAGCCAGGTATATTATATTCATTGTAGCACATGTTGCTAAGCCAGAAAATATATAGTTCTTCCTAGTTATTGGGTGTTGAAAAGCATTATTTTTGTTAATGACTTCACAACACCTGCAGTTGTAGCAAGGAAAGGTGCCTGATTTAGCCGCTGTTACCCCCCATTCATGACACACATGTCTTTATACCATAACTTCTGCTTTAAACTCTGACAGTTTCTGTATGAGAAACTGGGTTTCATGCCAACTATGGGACATAATTCAGGTAGAGATGTTAATATACACCAATTATTATTAATAATTATTCTTACCTCTGAAGTAGCTCTGTTAAAAGCTGTAACAAAACGTAGCGTACCTACATCTAAGTTGGTCTCCTTAGTTATAAAGGGTACTTCCATTGTGTTCATAGAGAAATAAGGTTTAGTACTATCATCCCTACAGCTCGACATATTCAATTTCCATATCTAGGGACTCACTATTATAGCCCCTCTCCATAAATTCATCTTTCAGTTCCTGCATTTGTTTCTTACATTCTTCTATAGACGTATTGTCTACTAATTCTAACAAACTGAGCTTTTATGGCACTTTTAAACACGTGGTGCACGCATACTGTTTCGATGGAGAAATGTATTCCTATGTGTTGGTTTTTCATAAACAGTAGTATGAATTTCACTACCATCAAACAAAATTCTCACAAACAAAAAGTTAATGCTAGTATCTGAACATGTCATAGAAAAATGTAAAAATTCAGTGCTGTTGTTTAAACAGTTAAGGAATATCAATTCTGAACATAGTTTGGAAACTGATAGTGAATGTGATAGTCTCTTTTCTTGTACATCTGATGATTTTGATGTTAACACTTCTCCAAATGCTTATGCTTTGTTAGACACCAGTGGAATTCATTTTCAAAGTAAATTTATACCCCCTTATGTTAATAGCACTGTGACACATTTTTCAGAAATGCTTAACTTTTCTATACAGGAACTTATTGAGGAATATAATCATACTTTCCATCAATATAACATGACCAAGAATGAATGGTTTGCTCTTAGGAATCTTGTAGCTAGGAATGATTTAATTATTAAGCCTTCTGATAAAGGCAACAAAATTGTGGTGCTTCATTATACACAGTATTATAGTATGTGTATGCAACACTTAAATGATAATTTAACTTATGAAATGTGAGATTGCTACATATTTGAATGCTATGCAAGACTTTTCTGTACTGATTGAAAAGGGAGTACGCTTGGGTTATTTTTATCAGAAGGACTTGGATACTAAATTTAATTTAGATAATTGCAATTTAGCTACTTTTTACTGTCATCCAAAATTGCATAAAGAAAATGTTAAACCCCCGGGACGTCCTATTGTGTCTGCTGTAAATAATTTTTTACACAATATTGGAATTTTAATACATAATTACCTATTACCTTATGTAGAAAGGATGGATTCTTATATCAAAGACTCATTTGATTTTATTAACAAAATTTCGGATATTCATTGGAATCAGAACATGTTTTGGATAACCATGGATGTATGTAGTCTATATACTAATACTAGGCATAATGATGGAATACGAGCTTTGCAATATTTTTTGGATGATAGTCCGAGTTCTCATTGTATTATTGAATTAACTAATTTTTGTTTGCTTCATAATTATTTTAGTTTTGATGAAGTTGTTTACCATCAGTTAAGAGGTACAGCTATGGGGGCACCATTTGCCCCCATGTATGCGAATCTCTTTAAAAGCTCTCTCTGGCCAAGATTGTGCTAGACAGTCAAGAGGCAACTCATAGGCCTTCAAGACCCACACCATCAACACCCACACTTAGCAACATTAAACCCACATATGCGGAGGCCCTTAACATTAACCTGCCCAAGCAACAAGGACCTCCGAAGCCGAAACGCAAAAAAACACCAGTCACAACCAAAGTGACACATAGCTCACAACACCAGTGTGCCACCCAACAACAGCCCCTAAGGCAAGACAATGTACCCAACACTTTAGTCATAGATGACTCTATAGTCAGGCACACTGATGTCCCACTCACCAGACTGAACAAGGAGAAAATTACAGTCAGCTGCCTGTTGGGTGCCAGGGTCCGCCACATAACGCATGCACTCAAGTCACTCCACAAGAAGTACAAATAAGACTCTGTCATTGTCCATGCTGGAGTGAATGACTTGAGACGTACCTCCCAGGACTACATGAAAAGAGACATGGAAAAGCTCTTGGATCATGTGACCCAGGCAGGTATGACCCTAGCCCTGAGTAGCATCCTGCCTTCGCCCAGAATTATACCACAGTATAAGGACAAAATGATTGACTTCAACAATTGGCTAAGCATCTGGTGTCATTCAAAGGGGATCTAGTATTTGTCTGCCTGGGAAGACATGATCAACAAACCACAATGCTTTGCCAGAGATGGTCTGCACCTGTCACCCCTGGGATTCAGGTTACTGGCTAAAGCTCTTGCCACCCCTATAGTGCCTTTTTTAGGCAAGGTTCAAAGGATAAAACCACCACCGTAACAGATACAAGCATGCAAAATCTGAAGGTAATGCTACTCAATGCTAGAAGTCTAAACCTCAAAATGCACTCTGTCGAGGCACTCCTAAAAATGGAGAACATCGATATCTGTGCAGTGACTGAGACCTGGTTCAAGGCTCCAGAGAACACCTCTGCAATACCAGGCTACAATTCTTACCACACTTTTCGGCCACAAAACCAAGACCGAAACACTAAAGGTGGAGGAGTGCCCATATTCATCAAGGATATTCACACCTCCAGGCTAGTTGCCCAACACAATGCATCTGAAATTCTCCAGGTGCAACTAACACTAGGTAAGACTGCAATCCAAATTGTAGCTTGCTACAGTTCCCCCACCATGCCCCAAGATTCTCACTACACCTTTCTAAATGTACTGGAAAATATTAAGATACAACCAAACACCTTAATACTGGGTGATTTCAACTACCCTGCCATTAATTGGAAAAACTACTCGGGTACCAACTCCTTTTCTCAATGGTTCTTGGAATTCATAAATTCCAACGCCCTGGATCAACTAATCCATTGTCCCACCAGGGGCCCCAATATCCTAGACCTGGTCATCACCAACATGGGAGATAGATACTCCACACCAGTGGTCACCCCTCATTGGTCAGGTCTGACCATAAGCAAATCACCTTTGACATCTACATCCCACCCCCACCCCCCAGTAAGGAAACCTCCTTAAAAAACTTCTCCAAAGCCAACTTCATTCTACTGAAGTCAGAAGTGACAAACTTCACAACACCCACGCAGGCAGATCGATTTAGTACCAACTTCACCCTCCTCTCACCCCCTAAAGGGCCCATCTCAATACCAAAAGATTGCAAAATTCTGATAATCATGGCCACACAGGTAGAAATCGCACTCTCCAAAGCTAAGAATACAGCATCCATGGGACCAGATGACATCCCAGGCTGTGTACTACATGAACTACAAAATGAACTGGCACCTCACCTAAGTGTTGTGTTTAATCATAGCCTCACCTCAGGCTTCGTGCCCACTGAGTGGCGCACAGCTACAGTTATCCCACTCCACAAGGGTGGATCCGCCTTGGATCCCAGGAACTACCACCCCATCAGTCTGACAAGCCTGATCTGCCACGGCATGGAAGGCATTATCATGGAACTTAAAAACAAAGACATTGGCAACCTTCAAAATCTGGACCCCACCCAGTTTGGGTTTGTGAAGGACCGATCTTGTCTCCTGAATCTGATTGACTTCTTCGAATCAGTCTCCAGAGCTGTGGACAAGGGTAAGGTGGTCCACACAACCTATCTGGATCTCACCAAGGCCTTCAACACCATCCCCCACTCTGGAATCATAGATAAACTTACTAAGCTGAGCATAAATCTCTATGTCACTCAATGAGTTGCCAACTGGCTTAGTGACAAAACCCAGACTGTAACAGTAGCTGACTCCAAATCCAGCTCCAGACAAGTGACAAGTGGAGTACCTCAGGGTTCAGTCCTGGGACCACTCTTGTTTGGCATCTACTTCTCTGAAGTACAGGCCAATACTAAGAGACTCTGGCTAACAAGGTTTGCAGATGACTGCAAACTGGGAGCCATTATTGAATCCCCAAATTATGTGGATATTCTATAAAAGGGCCTTACAAAAACAGATGCCTGGTGCCAGAGCCATGGGTTCAAGCTTAATGCGAAGAAATGTATAGTTATCCCCTTTGGAAAAAAAACATGTACCCATGAATTACCACATAGGTGGCAGGACGGTAAACATCGAAAGTGTGATGAGAGACTTAGGGACACAGGTGGACAGTGGTCTCACTTTCGATAACCACATCACCACAACAGTCAGGAAATCCTTCTATGTTGCACACCTCATCACTAAGGGCTTTTCATCCAGAAAAAAGGAGGTCATTGTCCCACTGTACTCATCCCTCATTAGACCCATTATAGGGTATAATGCCTCGTTTGGTATGTACTTCACAAGACATCTGCAACAGCTGGAAAGGCCACATAAATACCTCACTAAAAGAATCACAGGCCTAAAGCAGATGCCATATGCTGACCATCTAAAAAAACTCTAGCTATACTCTGTGGCATATCGTCTACTCAGAGGCGATCTCTGCTTAACATACAAGGCCATGTCAAACCCTGAGCTGTTGGAAATGCTCCACTTAAAGAAATCCCAATCCCTCCGAGCCACGAACTCAATGAGGAACTAAACCCACACATAAGGCTGCTGTTTATCTGGCCCTACTTACTTACAGGATGCGCAGAATGGCGAGAATGGCGTAGTCCCCTGCCACTCCCCTCCACAAAATCTCCCCTTCTACGGACCCTGAATCCTCAAGATAGCTTGGGAGAGCCTTGCCTGCAAAAGCTATGGATGAAAGAATGGGACACCTACAGAAACAGGATCCTAATGGCACCCAGACACACCGGATCCTACCTAATTTCCTTGTCAAGGGTGCTGGCAGCCTTTAGAACTTTTGAACTTTTTTTAAGAACAGTCAGGCGGGGCACTTGATGAGGTGAAGGCTGAACACCCTTGACCTACCTAGCAACCCTTTACCCACTACACCCCTCCACACTCATACACTAAAGTCATGGCATTCATAGAGCTTCTTGCAGGATTGGTGTCACAAGATGGGGGACAAAGTGGTTCAAGGACAGAACACACAGGGTTAACTCAGCTGCTGCCATGTCAGACAAGCCCCCTGTCCCACCCTCCACAGGTCCATGGGGATTTGGCCCTGCAGGGGCACATTTTTTTTGGATTGTGCTTTGCAAATTGAAACATTGGGAGCAACAAAATTTGCATCCATCAGACAAAGCAATCCTCCAGACACACTCCACAAGAGATCATCCAGAAAGAAGAAAATGAAATGGATAATGGGTAGAATGGAATAAATGCCATGCTAAATGCCAAAAGCCAAAATGTATAAACAATTAAATGCCAACAAGAGTTAACCCTAAAAAACACCACAAGAGTGGAAATCCATATCAGTGGGGACCCAAGTTGAGAAGACCTCATCCAAGTTGACCGTAACCTTGAAGTTGACACTAAGAAGACCTATTGCTCACCTGATCCCATAGAAGATTCATCATCATCAGGAGATCAGGATTCACATCCAGATCATTCAGAGGTCATTGTACCCTGTATATCTTACACCTTACTTGTGACCTATACAACCCCCCTGCACCGTTTCCAAAGCCCAACCAAGTTCCTCCCAAACCCTAAAGCAGGCTCAAACATATGAAGTCGAACAAAAAAATAAAAATAACTCAAAAGGCAAGATCATATCTCTGCATTCAGCCCGACTGAAGAAACTCTCAGAGGCCATGTCTGCCCCCATCATGCGCATGCCAGCCCAAGTGGAGCTCCAAATCCCAAACATAAAAAATGCAAGACAATGGAGACACAAATAGGACACCAATGGGTAACACGCTGGAACGACAAGAGGAGACTTAAGGCAGACACATATACAGGGAGAGCCCCAGAATGGCTGGAGGACCAGTCCATCACCCAGAGATGCCCAGTTCCCTCAGTGTAGTGAGCAGTCCATGTGAGGCAGAGCCTAGAGAGTATCTATTGAGGCACTGTTGGAGTGGATGGTCATCGTAGTCCAGGGGCAGGAGTCCATCCTGTATCACTGCTGGACAGAGACACAGCAGGGCTATGAACCTACCTACACTAGTAGGGGAACATGCTCCAGGGATCTAAACCTTGTCATCACAATGAACAAAACATGCTGGAGAGATAGGTTCCTGACCCAGAGACTCCCCATACTCTGGAATAGACTGCCCATACATGTCAAGCAGAGCGCCTCTTGGCCCTCTTCAAAGGAACCTTAATGATTGGATGGGAGATAGGAAATTTACCCCGGGGATCATGTCAGTCACCCTGCTAGACAGGGGCCCAGGGAAGTAAATATTGTGGGAAGAAATATCCAGGGAATTGTTATGGCTAGGCTTGCATAGACCCTAGGGCCGATAGCCTAGTACCAACCTATGAACCTATGGCCATGTTTGAGTTGGATTATGTATATAAAAATGAATTTGTATAACAACATATTTTATTTTATTTTAGATACATTGATAATTTGATTTTTATTTGTGATGGAGGACTAGATGCAGTATCAGCATTTTTCTCTGAATTAAATGATAATGTATACAATGTTAAATTTTATGGTTTACAATGTGGCACAGAGATCAACTTCTTGGATGTTCATCTAGCTGAAATGAAAGATGGCTCTATTGAAACTACAGTTCATCGTAAATTTGAGGATGGCAACCAATACTTATATGGTACCAGTTGCCATCTGGTCCATACTATTCAATCTTTACCTTATGGGGAGATGATTAGATTGTCCAGGCTTTGTAACAATAAGTTAGATTTACAAAACAAATTTGTCAAACTTTGTTTATGTTTTTACATAGAGGATATAGTGAGAATTTAATTCAAGGGTCTATTGATAAATGAATACAGTATAACCTTAATAAGTATAATATTAATAGTAGAAAAAGACACATTAGTACTATTAATAATATTAATTCTCCAGTGGAGAAAGATAAAATGTTTTTTGTGACTACTTATAACATTTTAAGTACCAGAATTTGGGAATTAATAAAGCATTTTTGGAAATTCTTACATAAAGATGAATTGTTGCATAGGATTATTTCTGATTTACCCTATGTGGCTATTAAGAGAGGACAGAATTTGGGGGATAAATTAGTTAAAACTTATTTTATTTCACCGGCAGTTAGTCCTTCTATTTCCCCAGTATCTTTGTGTACTATACTCTATAATAATTGTAATATATGTTTTCACATTATATCGAGTTTCTCTAGGATTAATGGGAAAATATTTAGACCACATAATCACTTCACATGTGATACAGCAGGCATAATTTATTGCCTGAGGTGTCCCTGCAACCTTTTCTATATTGGGGAAACTAAGAGGAAATTTAGAATTAGGTTGCAGGAACACATTAGAGATATTAAGAAACAGAGACTGGAAAGTCCTATAGCATTTCATTTTGGGGAAAAACATGATAATGATGCTAAATTATTACAAGCTACACTTTTGGAAGAAGTGTTTATCAGGAAGGGGGATAAAAGATTAATCAAAAATGTTTTATTATATAAAGAAACTGTCTTCATATTGAAGTTTGACACACTAACACCAAGAGGTCTGAATAGAGAAGTAAACTGGAGAAGTTTGCTTTAAATTTTAAAGTATTTGTTTAATTGATTGATTAATTAATTAAATGACTGTTGATGATGTATAAATAGGGGAATGTGTGTTTTGTAATTTTGTACTCTTTGAAGACTGTTGTGGCCAAGGCACTAAGTCAAGTCAGTGTAATAAATTTTACTGTGGAACTGAATCCTACTGTCATTTTTGGACTATTCTGTTGGTTTTGCTGTTGGTTGTAATATTATATTCATTGTAGCACATGTTGCTAAGCCAGAAAATATATAGTTCTTCCTAGTTATTGGGTGTTGAAAAGTATTATTTTTATTAATGACTTCGCAACACCTACAGTTGTAGCAAGGAAAGGTACCTGATTTAGCTGCTGTTACCCCCCCCATTTGTGACGCTCATGTCTTTATACCATAACTTCTGCTTTAAACTCTGACAGTTTCTGTATGAGAAACTGGGTTTCATGCCAACTATGGGACATAATTCCAGTAGAGTTGTTAATAATCACCAATTATTATTAATAATTATTCTTACCTCAGAAGTTGCTCTGTTAAAAGCTGTAACAAAACATAGCTTACCTACATCTAAGTTGGTCTCCTTAGTTATAAAGGGTACTTCCATTGTGTTCATACTAGAGAAATAAGGTTTAGTACTATCATCCCTACAGCTCAAGACATATTCAATTTCCATATCTAGGGACTCCCTATTATAGCCTCTCTCCATAAATTCATCTTTCAGTTCCTGCATTTGTTTCTTACATTCTTCTATAGATGTATTAAGTCTACTAATTCTAACAAACTGAGCTTTTGTGACACTTTTAAACACATGTGGTAAATGCATACTGTTTCGATGGAGAAATGTATTCCTATGTGTAGGTTTTTTATAAACAGTAGTCTGAATTTCAGTACCATCAAACAAAATTCTCACATCCAAAAAGTTAATGCTAGTATCTGAACATGTCATAGAAAAATGTAAAAATTCAGTGCTGTTGTTTAAATAGTTTAAAAACACATCTAGTTCATCCCTACTACCATGCCAAACAAAAAAAAAACAAATCATCCACATATCTTTTAAAGCAGCTAATATTCTGATAATGTTGCTGTGGGCCATGATATATAAATTCAGTCTCCCATTTATCCAGTACTAGGTTTTAGCAATGGGAGTACCCATTGCTATGCCAGATATTTGATGGTAAATTCTTTCATTGAAAACAAAATAATTATTATCTAATACTAACTGGAGTAGTTCACATATCGTTTCACTGAATCTACCAGAGTATTGCCCATTTTTGACCAGCAGTTCCCTTATGGCATCAGTGCCATAACTATTAGGTATAACAGTAAAAAGTGACTGAATGTCAAGAGTCACCATTAGAAATGTGTTTGTGGTACCAAGAGATTTATATGTGTTAAACCAACCAGAGAAACTTCTCAAAAAATCAGCAGTATCCTGTATATAGCTTTTTACATATGAAAGTTGCTTAGACAATACATTCTGTAAATAAATTGAAATGGGCTCAGTGGCCCAACCCCTCCCAGATACAATTGGTCTCATGGGGGGGATTCTAAGCTTTTGTGGCCCTTCGGTAGCCCATATAAAACAGGTAGTTTGGGATGTGCTACAGTAAAATATTGATAAAGCTCTATGCTAATGTCATTCATCAGCTGTAAGTCATATATCATTGTGTTTATAACACTCACAGACTTATAAACATCATTACTACTTACACATTTAAAAGTACTAGCATCAGCTAAAAATAAGTTCATGCTGTTAAAAATAAATTTGCTTGCCCATAACCATAACAGCACCACCTTTATCAGCTTCTTTTATAACTATACTATCATCCTGTATCAGTTTCTTTAAGGAAGTACATTAATCAATAGTTAAGTTGAAGATCTTTCTAAAAGAACATTTGTTATATATTTCTCTAATCTGTCTTTCACAGATAGTAGAAAAGGCAACAACAACAGGGTGGTGTTTGGTATAAAGACACTTGAGCGTTGACATACATTGTTATGCAATGTTCCTTGTTGTTTAAATATGATCTTTAAGCCCAAATTACGAGCAAAAAGCTTCAAATCATCCACAACACAAGGAATTAATTTCAGTCCCTTATTTAACAATGTTAGATCAGATATTGTAAGCTCTGTCTTAGACAGATTGATAACATAATTCATGTTAACAGTACCTTTTAAAGAAATTATTTTTGAAGTCTGAAATTGCTTTGATTTCTTCCTCTTTTCCTTTCGGTCGAACAGCCTCTGGAATGTTCTTGTTTCTTCACCACAACCTGTTCTGATAATTTTTGATGTACGACCATATGTTTTGTTTTGTTAAAAAAAACTGCCTCAGTAGACGAAGAATTCCTTGTCGCTTGTGGGCGTGTCCCCATTACCAACAGTGTGACATCGATGGTATCTCATTGGTTGAACTCGCCATCGGTCCATTTTGATGAAGCTTATTACCATCAGGCTGTGTATTACTCTGTTGCATAAGATTTAAAGGCACAGTGACATCATCCAGTTCATCCAGGCAATTAGATTGTCTATTTGGAACAATAGTGACATTCTTAGCAGTCTCAGGTATTTTACTTTCGTCCAGGCAAAAATCTGGCCATTGCTATAATCATTGATGTCTCTATTCAGCTTATGCCTTTTTGCTTTCTCAAAGCTCTCATCCAATTTAGAGAACGTCTCAAGCAGTCTGTCATAATCAGATATATACTTAGAGAATAAACTTGATGCAGAAATATTATTTTGCAGCTCAAGTATCTCAGTATGTAAATCTGCTTCAGTTTTAACAAAGAAGTCATTTATGACTTTCCTGCCACTTTTGTAGTAGAACAGGATACATATTGGTATATAAAGACATTTTCAGAACCCTTAAAACACGAGGTACTATGCCCAGTTCTAAATATGCCAAAAAGCTGTAACGTTGCCACTGTAGTGCCTTAAACTTTCTTACCTTCTTCTCTAGAGTAGCAAATTGATGTAAATAGGTTCATCATCACTCTGTTGTAAAGTTTTAAATCGAGGAGGAACAGTTCTTTTAGTGCAGTCCAAAGGTGGATTAGAAGACAAAAACCAGGATTTCTTGCAGTTTATGATTATGTCCAGGCTGTGTTGTATAATTAAAGTGTCTCTGCATCTAGATATTAACACAATTCTCAAAAAGCCAAACAGTTGCAGAACAAAGCTTAGTTCATAAAATCAAGACTGGATGCAGTATGAAACAAGCCAAGCAATGTTGATACTGAACAAGTGTTTAATAAAACAAAGCTTTCAGGTCAAACAAACCCTTCATCAGTGTATAAAATACTAACACATACTAATCATTTTTATATATTATCAAAAATCACACAGCCATTAATTATTCAAATAAACAATCAATCCTAGTTAAAAACAATAGTTGCAGAAGCACAGAACTCTATTTCAAACACATTTGTTTATACCTTAGTACAGGTTTTAAAGAAACAGTCTGGTTTAAACCTGGTAATACATCAGCACAAAGGCGTATTACCCATTGATATTCCTTCATCTCAAGCTTATTGTTAAGATCTCCCCCTCGTATATCCTTACATATTCTATCCCCCTAAAAGAGAATTTATGTGCATTTCCATATGTACTGATATGCTTAGCCAAGGAATTAGTGTCAATATTTCTTCTTATTTATGAATGGTGCTCAGTTATTCTTTCCTTCAGTTTTCTGGTAATTTCCCAACATAAAATGCCTGACATCTATTACAGGTAGCCAGGTATATTATATTCATTGTAGCACATGTTGCTAAGCCAGAAAATATATAGTTCTTCCTAGTTATTGGGTGTTGAAAAGTATTATTTTTGTTAATGACTTCACAACACCTGCAGTTGTAGCAAGGAAAGGTACCTGATTTAGCTGCTGTTACCCCCCCATTTGTTACGCACATGTCTTTATACCATAACTTCTGCTTTAAACTCTGACAGTTTCTGTATGAGAAACTGGGTTTCATGCCAACTATGGGACATAATTCAGGTAGAGATGTTAATGTACACCAGTTATTATTAATAATTCTTCTTACCTCAGAAGTAGCTCTGTTAAAAGCTGTAACAAAACGTGGCTTACCTACATCTAAGTTGGTCTCCTTAGTTATAAAGGGTACTTCCATTGTGTTCATAGAGAAATAAGGTTTAGTACTATCATCCCTACAGCTCAGGACATATTCAATTTCCATATCTAGGGACTCCCTATTATAGCCCCTCTCCATAAATTCATCTTTCAGTTCCTGCATTTGTTTCTTACATTCTTCTGTAGAAGTATTAAGTCTACTAATTCTAACAAACTGAGCTTTTGTGACACTTTTAAACACATATAGTACATGCATCTTCTCTTCCTTAGGTACCATCTGAAGCAAATTTAAACCAGTAAAGCAAGCTTCTCAAATGAAGGTAAATGTATTCTGCATATGTTGGATGTTCATTACCACCTCAGATTTTTTCTTCCTTGAACAAACACTTCAGGTAATCTGGTCAATTGCTCATTGCCTTTTCTAGATTAAAATTGGGCAAAGCAGTTTCTAAGGTTACTATTTCAAGATGGTTGTCAGATTGTAGTTGCTTTGTATACACTAAAATGGGCCTGCCCCTACAATTGAAGTCCAAAGCTCATTCCACAAGATCAACAGCCACTTCAACAGCCTTAATGAAATGACTTCCCTGTGAAGATGTTTGTGCTGCTGCAACTTAGTTAATGGTTCACCTTTGTGCCTCATTATAAATTGCATGTACAGTGTAGATTACGCTTCTTCTTTGATTCTAGCATTTTCAGGAACATCCTTCCTTGATACTACCCAGGTAGACCCATGTGTTGAATCAGATGAAAACAGACATCAGGCACAAAAGTTATGTACTTACCATCCCTCATGCCCACTTCCAAATTATCATCTTTTGGTTTCTGGTGACCTAACAAATTTCACTTGCACCCTGTTTGTGAACAGTCCTGTCAGACTGGGATCCACTCCTATATGTTTCAAATTAGTAATTATCCTTGGAAGTGTTGTTATCTCTAATTTTGTAGTTGGTGGGGCAAACTCGATATGAGTTAGTAAGGAGGAGTGGGGGGAATTATGGGTAGGGGAGGAGGATCCATGAAGCCTCAGAGATTGGTGGCAAGGTCAGCTCCAGATGGATCCAACAACTCTTGTGTTGAACTGGCAGAATATCAGACAACGTGGATGTATCATTACAGTTAAGTACATTCATTTGTCTTTGCTTTTTCCATCTGCATTTGGTTCTGTACAGTTGAAATCAGGCTGTCCTGTGTCTTGGGGAGGGGGGGGGGGCTTTCTAAAATCTGTTGTAGTTAGACTTTTTTGAAATAATTTGTACACATAAAAGAAGACAGTATATGTAGGATATCCCTGCTTACTATTATGCAGGGAAATGCCATGAATGGAAATTTTTTTTTTTTTTCTTTGCAAGATGTTATCTCTAGCAAAGCACAATATTACACTTTTGTTATGTAAAGTTATATTATAGGGATGCATGGTGAGATGTTCCTTCCTCTTTAAAAACTTGGCTGTTTAAAAGACAAAAGTAGATTTTTTCATGCATTAGAGTGGTATAATTTCCTTTGGTGGTGATTAAGAAGGAGAGAATTGATGCAAAGAACACAACTAGAGGCTGTTTTAAATTGAATGTTTTGCTGATGAAGAAATGAGTCAGGTTCCCCTTTGTTGTGTTTTGGAAGTACTTCCTCAGTTGTTTGTACCCATTATTCAGTATGGATATTATGAAGGCATGGGTCACAGTTTAGTGGACGAGGGGTAAGATTGTTATCAATTGTTTTTTTTCATCCAGCTGGGGAGATGTGGAGAGGTATCATATGATGCAAAATGATCTACAGGTGATACTTCTGAGACTTTGAAAGTGTGATTATTGAACAGAAGGATTGGGGGGATAGCATTCTTACTTTTTTTATTTAGCAGTATTATGTATTGTTTTATCTTTGAACTGTTGTGGCATTATTTATTCCTCATTTTGTTGTTCTTTCAGCTGTTGAATTTTACCAGACTGTTTTAAAAATTTGAAATAAATTTTTGAGAGTCCAAACTTATTTCATTCTATTTCATTTCTAGGAAGAAGGTGGCTGGGAGGAGATGCATAATGATGGAGGCACCCTGAGTGGACCAGGCAGACACTGATTTTTCCTGTAAAGCATCAGTAACTGCTGAAAAAATGAAAGTTATGAATGAGGATCAAATATTTTGCTTGCTGTTTGAAGTAATACTAAAAAAAAGGCAGAAGTGCAGCAGGTGAGTGAGTGGCAGAAGTGTGATGATATAGAAAGGAAGATAGTACTTTAATCAAAAGCAGTGGAATGCACAGAGATGGTGCAAATTATGGAGCTCGAACCTGGAGGGTTATACAGTTCTGATTTGTTGGATTTATTACAACAATTTAATCCTAATGGTTTATTTTATCTTACTATTGGCTGAGGTAGTTGAAAAGTATAGACTTTTTCTGGAGAGACAGAAATTGGAGCTGGAAAGGGGTTAGAGAAGTAACCGTGCTTGATAAGACAGGACAAAATATGGAAAAAAATTAAGACTTGTACTCCATATCAGTAC
>NC_056728.1:175607010-175796091 GCF_019279795.1 Protopterus annectens
GATGGAGGAGAACTGCAGAACCAAGGATCTAGGGACACTTTTTCTGACATATCCTACCAGCTATCCTGAAAAGAGGCCCAATTGTCCACTTCTGGATGCAGAATTAGGTCATCTATTCCTGCACCAGGGAGCCTAGCTAGACATTACAAGAGGTACATGGGCACAGAGGATTATTTCCAGAGGTTATATAATACCCCCCCCCAAGATAAACAAAATTCCTGATGTTCCACCTAGTCAGAGAAAAGAAGCAGGAGAAGAAATAAAAAAGCTGCTAGAAAAAAGTCATCTAAGAGGTCCCCCCAGACCAGAAAGAGTCCGGAACTTAATCAAGATTCTTTTTATTGCCAAAGAAAACAGGGGACTGGAGACCAGTTTTGGATTTCTGCATTCTGAACAAATCACTTAAATATTTGAAGTTTCAGATGGTCACAGTTCAGTTCATTTTGCCTTTCATGCACCAGGATGACTGGATGTGCTCAATAAATCATTAGAATGGGTGCTATCACATAAAAATGAACAGATGATCCAGAAGATACATATGCTTCTGGCTGACAGCCAGTCATTACCATTTCAGAGCTCTGCTCTTTGGCCTCACCACAGCCCCAGGGTGTTCACCAAATGTATGGCAGTAATAGCATCCCACTTAAACTGCAAGGATTCCAGGTGTTTCTGTATTTGGACGACTGGCTCATAAACGCTCCGACCAGGTATCTGCTGATGTAAGCACAAGACTATGTACTCCAGCTGTGTTCTCAGCTGGGAATTGCCATCAGTCACAATAAATCTCAGCTAGAACCATCTCATGTATTAGAGTTCATGGGGCCTAGTTCAATACAGAATCAGTGACAGCCTCCTTTCCCTTGCCAAGGGTACAGACTATTCGATTTCAAGTTGAAGTTAGGGGTAGAAGGCTGACTCAATTGATTCTTCAAGCCTTGGGGTCATTGTCTACTGTGATAATTCTAGTTCCATTAGCAAGATACCATATGACAATTCTTCAGTGGACCCTAGCAACTCAGTGGTCAATACTGCACCAGTCTTTATGCACCCAGATCAAAATAACTCAGACATGCAAAAATGGCCTCTTATGGTGGATTCACTCAGATCAAATTTTACAAGGTTGTCCCTTCATCCTTCCACAGCCCACAGCCATAGTGACCATGGATTCTTCCCAGTTAGGTGGGTGGGGCATTTCTTGGGAAGGGCAGTTCAAGACACTTGGCTCCCCAAAAAGGCCAACACACATATCAGTGTCTTGGAAATGAGAGCTGTGCTGCTAGGATTGCAGGCCTTTCAAGAGTCTATTCCTTCCAGGACTATTTTGATTCAGGCAGACAATATGTCATTGGTCCAGTATATCAAGAAACAAGGAGGAACCAAATCTTACCCTTGTGTCGAGAAACTCTGAATGTGGCCGTTGGCAATCTCATCCAATTGGTTTCTTCTAGCAATGCACATTCCAAGGAAATCCAATGTCATAGAAGACAAATTGAGCAGGTCCATTTTATTGCCTTACGAGTGGTCTTGCAACATGAAAGTTGCTGAAAAGATTTTCTGTTAATGGGGCCAACCTTGCTGAGATCTCTTTGCATTTTTCCTCAATTACAAGTGCAGCAAGTTCTTTGCTCTGATTCCCCCCACTGGGGGAATCACTGAGAGATGCTGTCCTCCATGATTGACCCTGGTCTACTCTATGCTTATTCCCCAACCCCTCTAATCCCTGAGTTTCTCCAGAAAGCATCTCAATTTCAGAGCACAGTCATCCTCATTGCCCCTTATTGGCCTCATCAGATTTGGTTCCCCTTTCTTTGGTCTCATCTAGTTTGCCCTCCATGGATTCTGTATCCAATTCCAGACCTCCTGTCTCACCAGATGGACATGATTCACCCGGACATTTTAGGCCTAAAGTTGATTTCATGGCTTCTCCACTTCCATTGATAGCCAGATGATTCAGGCTCTCCTCCCCTGTGCATCAGTAGTTTTTTTTCTTCCCATAAAGTTTCAGCAGGAAAATTTACAGAAATAAACAGAAAAGATTTGTTTTTTGGGCACAACAGAAAGACACTGACCCTTTTTCAGCACCAACTAGCTGCTATTTCTAATATTCACATAGGATTAAACAGTTCCACCTTAGCCTCTTCAAAACTTTGTAAGGCCTTCATAAGGGGGAACCTTAATTCTGATACCCCCTTTTAAAGATCCATCTCCACCATGAGACTTGAATTTAGTTTTACAAGCCTTGACTCCATCTCCATTTGAACGATCAGCAAAGTGTGAACTAAAATTTTTAACTTGGAAAACTATCTTTTCAGTAGCCATAACCTCTGCCAGAAGAGTCTCAGAACTTCAAGCCTTATCTTCTAAGCCTCCTTATTTAATTTTACATAAAGATAGGGTAGTGTTATGATCCAACCCATCCTTCCTTCCTTCTTTCCTAAAGTGGTGTCAGAATCCAGCATCGGTCTATCAGTCTTCTTTCCACATTTCTCTAACAAAGTAGAGTGCCTGTTACACTTATTGGGCGTTCACAAACAGTTACGTTTCTATTTGCATAGAATGGAAAAATTCAGAAAATCAGATTAATTTTGTCTCCTTTTCAGAATCAAAATTGGGCAAGCAAATTACCAAAGTAACTTTAGCCAAGTGGCTAACTGATTGCATTTCCTTAGTCTACAAGAAATTGGGTTTATCTTTGCCAAAACCTTTGAGAGCTCATTCAGCCAAGTCCATGGCAACTCTTTTAGTGTTTTTATCTAGATCTTCCATGGACAATATTTGTGTTACTGCAACTTGGGCTAATCCTCATACCTATATTACTCATTACAAGTTGGGTCTGGTCTCTAGGGGAAGAGCAGCCTTCAGCTCAAAGGTGCTCAGGAATATCCTTCCTTGGAGTCCACCCAGGATTCAGGTAGCTTGGGACTCTGTCCCACTTTTTGAAGAACAAATGAAAATTGACAACATCAGATAAAGAAGTTATGTACTCGCCATAGCATTCCATCTGTGTTGTCCATTTTCATTCTCCAACTCCCTCCCTCCAGCCCCCTACCTTTTTGTTTGTGACTGCTAGAAGAACAAGAAAATACTAAGGGAACCAGTGTTACTACCTTTAAGCTCCAGATATTGGTTTCTCATATTATAATTCCTTCTAAGTTTCTAATAAGAAAAAAAGTCAGCAAACAAGATCTGAGGTATTATGGATAAGGGAGAAGCTCGAGAGTTTTCAGTATCCACAAGCTGTAAAAAGCGGCCAAGTTGGATCTGATCATCTGAGCTGAACCCACTTGTTGAGGAAGAATCAAAATACACAACGCCTGTGGAATGTTATGATTAGTACATAACAGACTAAACAAAATACAAGTAAAATTAAATTTCTCTACTAACTAATGATAGGTCCATGTTGTCTGTTTTTCATCCAGTTCAACACGTGGGCTGTCGAATCTGAATGGATCTGACCTCTGCACTGAATTTGAAGTTTCCACGGGTCCAGGGCCCTGATTCCTCCCCTACCCAAAATTCCCTGAACTCCATTTTAATACCTGATATTGAGTTTATCCTTTATCAGAGTTTTCATTTATATATGAACAAATGTTGAAAAACATGATAAATCTTGAGAGAGACCATGAAAAAAACTGAAATAGGTAGGTTGTTCCCAGACACAGTGTGCTGCGGCAACCACGCAATCATCTTAAAGGTGAATAAATGTTAGTTTGACAAGCGGGCTGATGGGGTGGGGGCGGTGGTGGATGGATGTTGAACCAGACAAAAAACAGCATGGATCTATTGTTATGGTAAGTACATAACTTTCGTATTCAATTTTGTCTATTTTTGTCAGATTCAATATATAGGACAGACTCCCAAGCTGTCTTTCCGTGTGGTATGAAGGAAGGACATTCCTAAGTATAATAGAACTGAAGGAGGAATGAGACCTGGATTGCACATCCAGTTTATTGAGGGTAACAAAAGTATTCACAGTGGACCAAGTTGCTGCTGCACTGATATCATTAATTAATTGGTAGTCTCTTGGAGAGGCAGTTGCGGTAGCTATTGTTCTGGTTGAGTGAGCCTTTGGTTTTGATTGCAAATTTAAATCCACCTTACTATGAACAAATGAAATACAGTCTGGCACCCATCTTGAGAGTGTAACTTTCACAAAAGCTCTACCAAGATTAAACTTTGAGTAGGCAACAGATAGTTGATCAGATTTCCTGAATTGTTTTGTCGTATGAAGATAGAACCTTAGTTGATGATGAACATCTAGCATGTGTAGTATGTATTTTCTTTTGTTTGAGAATTTGAGGAAAACACTGGCAAATGTATGGATTGGTTTAAGTTAGCTTTGCATGCATCCTTTGGAAGGAAGGATGCATTAGTTTAGAGATAAACAGCATCCGTATGGAAAACCAAGCAGGGAGGTTTACATGAAAATGCTTGTAATTCCTAAATTCATCTGGCAGAAGTGATTGTGACCAAGGAAATTGTTTTCCAACTTAAATATTTAATATCAATTGTGGCTGTAGGTTCAAAGGAAGGTTGTGCCAGAGCTTAGAGCATAATGGTAAAATTCCATGGTGCAACTGGATCTCTAATGGGAGGATGCAACAGAATGTGTCCTCTTAGAATAGCTTATGAGATATTTAAGGAGGCCACAGAGATATCATTTTGTCCAATATAAAAATTGGAAATTGCTGCCATTTGAATTTTGATGGGGGAATAACTAGAACCTTGTTGAAAGAGTTCAGATAAGAACTCCAAGATGGAGGGTATGGAAGTAGAAAAAGGGTCCGAGCCTTTAGCTACTACCCAAAAAGGCCAAAACACTAGTCCTCTCACCCTTCTTTTGGTAGAATCAGTTTCTGGGTGGCCACAATGTAAGATGTTAATATACTCTTGGTGCAAGGATTTTGGATCAATCACTTTTGGTCCTTTCATGATACCATTCTCATCTCTGTAGGGAAAATATGGTTGCACTTCTAGAGGTAAACAAGATTACTTTGACGGCCATCCTCAACTGATAAAGTGGTTGAGCTTCTGGAGAATTGGATCTGAAGCTGTATGAGTTCTAAACTCATTAAGAGATGTGTGGAAGAAAAATTTCTCACTTCCATGACTGACTTCATAATCAGGTTTCTCATTTTCATGCTGTTCAGTGGTATTTCTGGGTGATATGGATAAAGTATCAGCAAATAAAGAAGTTTGCCTTTCATGTAAGCAAGATTGAAATTACACTTTTGCAAGTTCAACATCATGTGTTGCAGTCTCACAGAGCTGTGTGCATAGGCTTTCTCACAATAATGACTAGAGGTTGGTGATCAGTCTCAGTTTGAATAGGTCGGCCATAAATATAATCATGGAACTTCGAACATGCAAACACAGTTTTCAAAAGTTCTTCCTCTATCTGAGCATACTGGATCTCAGTCTGGGTTAGGGTTCTCGATGCATAGGCTACTGGTGTACCCTCTTGAGGAATGACTGCACCAAGACCAAACTTAATAGCATCACAAGAATGATTTACTGGTTTGTGAACATCATAGTATCTTAAAGTAGGTGGACTCTGTTTCAGGACGTCAAATGTTCTCTGGTGTTGTTCTAACCAGGACCAAATTACATCTTTGCTTGTCAGCTCTCTTAATGGTGCTGAAAGTTGGCTCAAATATGGAATGAACTTGCCTAGATAGTTAACCATGCCAACAAATCATTGTAATACAAAATGGAAGTTACATGTTTAAATTACAAAATTCAAAGTATAGTTACTACAGAGAATATAGATTTACACATATGCAAAAAAAAAAAACATAGATGTTATATATAACAAGGAGGACAGACAGGAGGGTTATACACAAAAATTGATTTTTTATTATATTAAAATAAACTGAAATCTTAGGGGGACATTGCCTGGTGCTGGCATCTCAAGAATTGCTGTTTACGTGGATGGCTCTAGTCATAAGCCTGAACTAGTAAACAACTGGCCAACATAAGTAACTTTATGTAGCCTGAACTTGCATTTCTGAGGATTCAGTTTTAGATTCACTTTGCGAGCTGGTTGTAGAATTTTCCTGAGGTTTCTATCATGTTCGACTTCACCATTGCCTCCTACCATAATATCATCTACTATAATAGCACGTGGATAATTAGAAAAAAATTGTTCCATTTCATGCTGAAAAACTTCACTGGCAGAATTTATCCCAAATGGCATTCTCAAAAATCTATACCTGCCAAAAGGAGTACTGAAAGTGGTTAGCAATGAAGATTTTCGGTCAAGCAAAATTTGCCAAAATGAACTTTTTGCATCTAAGACAGAAAAAACAGTGGTGTCTGGCATAAGAGCAGCATCTTCTTCGACTGTACACATTGGATGATAAGGTTGTTTTGGTGCTTTGTTCAAGTCTCGTGGATCAATACATATTCTAGTATGATCTGAGCTTTTCTTATGGGCTACTACCATGGAGGATACCCATTCAGTTGGTTCTTTTACTGGGCAAATCACTCCTTGCTGCACCATTCTGTCTAGATCGACTTTGATTCTACACTGCATAGCTACTGGAACTTTCATTGCTGGTCTGATGACTGGGCTGACTTCAGGGTCTAACTTCATGGAGTGCACAACTGGGAATTTGCCTAGTTTATCATCGAAAAGATCAGCATAGGTAGAAAAAATAGTCTGGGCAAAATTAGAACAGTTGTCTTTCATGCATACATGGTGGGCATCCTTATTAAATGAAAGCAGTCCCATTTTCAAACTGTCTCTGAGGCCTAATAAAGACTGTACGTACCTTTTGACTACATAAAATTGCAAGTCATAGCTGTTCCCAGCAGAGTAACATGAAAGCACTACTGAGCCTTCAGTTTGGATTTCTTCACCACCATAAGCAGCAAGCTTCATACACTTAGTCAAATCAAGCTTCTCACCAGCTTGTACGCTAGAAAATGTTTCTGCTGACATAACATTGCACTTTGAACCAGTATCAGCTTTGAGCCCTATGGGTCTCCCATTAATCCGAACAGTACAAAATACTTCATTCTTTGCCCACAAATCTACTGCATTGACTGTTTCACCAAGCACAGACACACCATCAACATAAACAGCAGGGTCACAGCTTTCTAATTGACCAACTTGTCTCTTAAAATGTTCTCTTTTAATAAAAGAATGGACCTCTTGATTTACAAAATCTTTGAAAATGATTCCACTTTTTACATCTGTGGCACTGCTGACCAAAAGCTGAGCACTTTTCTCTTTTAGCCTCATGATTTCCACCACAATTACAACAGCTGACTGTGAGGTTAGGTGAGCGCACATGCTTTGAGTTTGCTGACTCACCCTTGTGCTTTACTGAGCATGTCCGCTTTGCAGAGCACAGCCTGCAATTTTCTAAAAAGGTTCTGGGTTTCAATGGAGTTGCCCCACCCTTGGGCCTGTATCTTTTATCCACGTGCTGCATACTATCCACATTAGCAATGGAAGACACTGGAAACATGCATTTCTCATTTGTAAGCATGTTTGTGTACTTTTCTGTGAGCTTGTATATTTGACAAATCTCTATGGCCTTATTCAAAGTTTAATCACTGTCTCAAAGCAAAATATTTCTCACTGCATCATCTTTAATACCATACACACACCTGCCCTTTATCAACCCATCCCTTAAATCACCAAATCTGCACATTTTAGCCTTATTTCTCAACTCCGTTGTATATGCTGTAAAAGTTTCACCAGACTTTTGATCTCCTGTGAAAAATTAATGCCTTTCCATTGTAATATTAATTTGGGGGTTACACATTTCTCTAAATTTACATTTTAAGTACTCTGAGTCTTTCCTTTTCTCAGCCGGTACCACTATATGGCGTTTTTCTGCCTCCCCTGCGTACACAGCAGGTGCATACACAAATGAATGTTCTCTTTCAATGGCTTCTGAACCAACGAAATTAGGCAGAATAAATGCCTTTGTACGTGCATCTTTGTCAGAAAATGCAGCCTGTATGAAAATATCATACTCTTGCTCAAACACTGTCCAATTTTCTGCAATACTGTTATCAAATACAAGTGGAGTAGGTCTGTGAAATCCTTCTGCCATGCCAACAAATAATGCTTAAACACAATGCAAAATATGGCCATTGTTATTATGAATGAACATACACACACTCCAGGTAATTGTAACATTCTTATGCACAATAAACTCTTCAAAATACTGTACTTTGCGAAATATTCTTTGAAATGGCTATGTTTTGTGAAATAACTGCACTGTAATCCTGCACAAACTTGCAAACACTTTTGATAATTTGAATAGCTTCAGTTGGGTTCCTGTTAGATGACCGAAGACACATTCTATCGAATGTGTCTTGGTCGAACTTAAAACAATGAAAAGGCAAAATAGCGAAGCGGCTTTTAAGCGAATTCTTTCCCAAGGAAAGAATTTGCTTAGCCGCTTGCTTAACTTTACCGTTTTCGGCACTGTAGTGTGATCTCGGAGTTGGTATATTTAAGTAGGGGGGCTGGGTGAAGCCCCCCACTTTATGTATTCTTTCAATTTTTTTTTTTTTATCTTTTTTTTTTTTGGAACAGCAATTTTTTTCCCCTTGGAAAAAAATTGCTGTTCTGAGCTTTCAAAATTGTAAGCTTTCAATTACATGGGGTCGATTATTCATCATTCGCTTTTTTAAGAGTTTGATGATATAATATAGACCCCTTCAGTTAATGTGGAAAAGTAGCACATAGCAAAAAATACGGTCATTTTCCTTGTTTTATACATTTTATGCAATTTGGATAATGTTTCAAACATTTTCGTAACTATTTCGAATACTTTTATCAATATGTTGCAGATTTGGACATTTTGTTTAACTAGAAATTCGTTTTGAGCATTTCGAGTGCTTCCTTTTATATTTGTTGAGGAAAAAAATCATTTAAGCGAGTTTTAGTACCTGGAATTCATTTCTGACCTGTTTTGTGAGTCGTTTGTGCAGTAATAATGATCCACTCCTATATATTCCTCCAATTTCAACTGAATGCCTCATGATCTTGACTTTGGATCGCATTCTGACACCATGTTGCTTGTCTTGTGTAGCTAGTCAAGACAAAGAGGTTCAGGTGTTCATTTATATACTTTATCACATACAAACACATCAGGATTGATAGCAGCAACATAAAATAATGAACTGACTGACTACTACACATACATACATGCTTACACCACTGCAGCTCACTACAAAATGGCAGTCTTGCTTCCATATGCTCAATATTTATACACAAGTGCTAGCTCACTAGAATGTTTCTTAAATGTACATTCACACATTCTGATCTACAGCTAGCATCCATTGAAGTATTCTGATGTGGTAACAATAATTCAGAATCATTAGCATTGAGGAAGCCCTGAGACCTAATAAATGTAGATCTCGTCGTATTGGAGGGTTGGGATGATGTATTAACTGTTGGCCGTTTGATGCAAAGAGAAAACTCTCTGTTGTGGAAGACTGACAGTTTGCAGAGTTGTGTAGAGGTGGCATTCAATAAATTGTATCTGTTGGTCTGGAAGCAACTGACACTTGTGGAAATTCACTGTTATGCCTAGATCCAGTAAACAATGGAGCAGAGGGTCCAAATGATGTAACAATAGATGCCTGGATTTTGCAGTTAGGAGCCAATCATCTAGGTAGGGGAAGACTTGATGCAATTGCATTGCTACCACTGCCATTATCTTAGTGAACATCCTAGGGGCTGTGGTGAGAATGAACAGTAGGGCTATGAACTGGTAACAATTGACTCCTACCTGAAAATGGAGGAATCTCCTGGAGTGCTTCTCTATTTTCACAGGATAGTAAGCATCCTGGAGAAGATCTGTTGAGCACATCCAATTGTCCTTCTGCAGAAGAGGCAATATGGGCTAAATTGTGACCATCCAGAATTTTGTATGTTTTACAATTTGGTTGAGATGACTGAGATCCAAAATTGGTTTTATGTCCCCATTTTCTTTGGCTCTATAAAGAAACTCTAGTAGACTTTAGATCCTAACTGGTCTGGGGGGACTGGTTGGATGACTCTTTTTTTCTAGCAGCTTAGAAATTTCTACTGCTGCCATTTGCCATTGACTTGGTGGAATGTTGGAAATCACTTTTTTGCTGTGTGATTTGATAAAAAAAGGGAATGGAGTAGCCTCTGGAAATTATATTTAGCACCCACTTGTCTTTTGTTATGTTTTGCCAGGCACTTGTGAGTTCACAGATAAGTGTCCCCTAACTGCTTCCAGAGTGCAGCAGTCGGGCAACCCTTCAGGGGTTGTTGATAGGGCCTCCTGGTAAAGGGACAGTGGAAGCCCTGGTTATACGGTCTGCTTTTAGGATCCTGGTAAGAAAATTCTGACTTGTGAAACCACATAATTTTTCCAGACCTCTGATTCCTGTGATATGATTTTTAGTGGGTGGAAAATGAATGCCTACTGCAGACAGAGTCTTACCATCCTGCTGGCTACTGGTCAATTTGCCTTTTACTTTGGGCTTGAAAAGTGTAGACCTGTCATATAGGGTGTTGATGAAGGACATCTTAAAGTGTTCTGCAAAATCACAAAGATGTATCCAGACATGCCGTCTTACAGTAAGCCCTGTGCATTCTGCTTTAGCTGAGTCATCAGCTATATTAGAAATGAGAAGCATGGCTATGTTAGAAGTTGACTGCAGAGTAGAAATTTGGGGGTCCACAGTCTCTTGGATGTCCACAGGCAACATTCCCAGAAAAGATTTCCCTCTGAAATCTGATGACATGAGCTAAATAATTCAGTGACTTGAGTGCAAAGGTCGCTGATGAATATGACCATTCCTTAAACCGTCCAAGGCCTTAGAGTCCCTGTTAGTGTGGTGGACAGAAGAGCTCTCTTCAAACAATTCCTTTATTCTGGCCACTGCTACCACCATGGCATCCACTGGTGAACCTTTATTCCAAGGTTTCCTGTCCTTTTGGAGCTGCTAAAATCCTATCCGGCTTCTTGGTAGGGCCTTCTTACAAAAGCTGGGATTCCAAAAGAACATTTAAAAGTCTTTCTTGACAATTCCACACGGGTTTGTGTTCCTGGGATATCAACTTGACACCTCAGGTCAAAAAGCATTTCTTCCTCAGGAATAATGTAGATCTGTATCTATATGTAGAAATAGTTATAAGGTTTTTCATTCAGACTTCGGTCACTGTGAGGGAATACTTCAGGATTTTGGGTCTCATGGCATGTATGATTCTCATGAACCCTCTGGCAAGACTCCACATGAGAAAGATACAGTGGTATCTAAAATTTCTTTGCTCCCAGAACCAACACCATGTATCTTTTTAAATCTCCATGCTTTAGTTTGTTAGAAGCGAAATAATTTGATGCAGACAGCAGATATCCTTAAATCTAGGTCTTCCCTTCTCCCTCCTTGCTAAAAAGCAGTCATTTACCACAGGCATTTTGGACTTTGCTTAAGGAGCAGTTTCAGGAGGGATAAAAGTGCAGGGGATATGGGATACCAAGGACAGACTCAAGTGCACAAATATAAAGGAGATGCTTGCCCTGATGAAGGCACTCAACTTTGAACAATCTTTGGTCCTTAGGCACTCTTTAAGTGGTTAATGAAATACCACAGTAATGTGTCACATCAACAAGCAAGGGTGAACCAGGTTATACCCTCTTTGCAGACTAGCCATGTTAGGTTGGGATATAGTTTCACCACACAATCTTACTCTACAGGCATTCTGCATTCTGTCAGACCATCATTTTGTGAAAGACTAGCTGAGCAGGACCAGGGCAGACCTCATGAATAGAAATTAGATCAGGGGGCCTTCCAAGACTTGATCCCTCTTCAGGCAGTTTCTCAAGTAGACCTCTTTTCCTTCTCTGAACAACCAACTGGCAAGATTCTGTTCCAGGGCACGATGCAAGAAGGCCTGGAAGATGGATACTTATTTTCTTTTCCTTCAAATGTTCCTGTATGCTTTTTCACTCTTTCCACTAATATCCAGGGTATTTCTGAAGATTCAGAAGGAATCTCACAAAGTCATTGTGGTGACTCCCTTCTGGCCCAGGCAATTGTTTTTCTCCCTTCCTTTGGAAATGGCCAGGGGCAATTACTGTAAGCTTCTTCACAGACTGGAGATACTCACTCAAGAATAGGAGGACTTTGGCTGGCTGCCTGGATGATAGGGTCTTAATTCCTTTTAGCACCTGTTTACTGAGGACGGGCAGCAGGTACTAATGGAGGCAAGAAGGTCTGCTACTAGAAAGTCTTATATTAGCACATAGAGAATGTATTCTAGTTGGTACCAACAACATAACAAGCACCCATTCAGGGCTAGTTGTTCACTGGTTTTACAATATTTGAGTTATTATCTTGTGGCCTTTTTTATTCTTCTATCCAGGTTCATTTATTGTCCATTTCAGCATGTCTGCCCATGGAAATGCAGACTCATTTCAAAATGTTTTTGAAAGGATTTTTGAATAAGGCTTCCAAGAAAACTGCTGGCCCCTCCTTGGGATTTTAATTTTGTGTTAGAGAAGCTAACATTTGCTCTATTTGAACCAGATAACTTGGCTGACTTGAGGTTCTTTTCTACCCAAGGTGGCATCAGAGACAACTATCAACCTATGTGTGAGCTCCAAATATGTCCCGAGGGGTATTTCCTGTCAGCTTTGCTGCATGAGCTCCAGTCTTCTTCTCCTTCCTTTTCTTTCTGTAGCAGTTAATACACTGCTTAATTTAGACTATGCTAATATCTGGGTATCCTTTGACATATATTGCTAGCTGACTAGAGGGCAAACTTGATCTGAGATAATTCAGGAGATGAAAGGATTATGGATAAGTGGAGGAGCTTGAGCTACAGAGCCATAGTTTCATAGTATAGTACTAGGCTATCTGCCCTGGGGGATTTGTAAGCCTAGCCATAGTGATGTGGCTTTTGCCACCCCATGAAATGGTACAAAAATGTGCAGAATAAATCTAGAATACTGTGCCTCTCTCTAGTAGTGACACAATGAAGGTCCCCTTATATAATAGAATTAGTTTACTGTGCCCCTGTCTAGCAGTGACACAGATGTGACCCCTGGGGTAAACTTACGATCTCCCATCCACTCATCAAGATTTCTCTTGAAGAGAGTCAGTGAGGGGCTCTGCCTAAAATGAACTGGGATCCTGTTCCAAAGCATGGGAAGCCTCTGGGTTATGAATCTATCCCTCCAGCATGTCCTATTCATACTTGTGCCGAGGTTTAAGTCTTTAGCTCTCGTGGTCCTGATGGATTTGGATTTTTTTGAGATGGAGCATGTCCATCAGATCCTGATTGGACATGGCCTTGTACGTCAGGCAGAGATCACCTCTGAGCAGGCGGTATGCTACTGAATAGAGCTGAAGTTTCTTTAGTCTGGCAGAATAAGACATATGTTGGAGACCCTTGATCCTTTTGGTGAGGTACTTTTGTGGTCTCTCCAGCTGTTGCAAATGCCGGGTGAGGTACATACTAAATGGGGCATTGTACTCAATCATGGGTCTGATGAGGGAGGAATATAGGGGTACAATGACATCCTTGGATCTGGATGTGAATCCCTTCATGATGAGGTGTGCAAGGTAGAATGTTTTTCTAACCACTTTGGCAACGTGGGTGTCAAATGAGAGGTCGCTGTCTACTTGGGTCCCTAGGTCTCTGTTTACTTTTTCCGTACTCAGTGGGCTACTGTCTATGTGATAATTTGTGGGTACTTTGTTTTTTCCAAAAGGGATGACTATACATTTTTTGCATTTAGTTTAAGGCCGTGACTACGGCACCAGTTGTCCGTTTCAGTGAGGCCTTTTTGTAGGATGTGTGTGTCTGCTGGTGTATCGACTATGGCGCCTAGTTTGCAGTCATCTGCAAACTTTGTCAGCCACAGCCCTCCCATGTTTGCTTTAACATCTGAGAAATAAATGCTGAACAAGAGGGGTCCCAGGACAGATCCCTGTGGGACACCACTTGTGATTGGCTTTGAGTCTGACATTGCTCCAGCAATTTTAACTTTATGGGTTCTGTCCTTTAGCCAGTTTGCAACCTATCTAGTGACATAAGGGTTTACTTTTAAGCTGTTTAGCTTATCTATGATGCCTAAGTGGGGTATTGTGTCAAAGGCCTTAGCCAAGTCCAGGTATGCTGTATGGACTGCTTTGCCCTCATCAATGGCTCTAGTGACTGTTTCGAAAAAGTCAACCAGGTTTAAAAGGCAGGATCTGCCCTTTACAAAGCCGAACTGGGTGGGGTCAAGTGTCTGTAGGTCCCCTATGTTTCTGTTTATGAGTTCCATAATGATTCTTTCCATAGCTTTGCAGACCAGGCTAGTTAAGCTTATGGGGCGGTAGTTTCCAGGGTCTGTAGAGGCACCCCCTTGTGGAGTGGGACCACTGTTGCTGTGCGCCAGTGTTCAGGTACATATCCCGAAGTAAGGCTAAGGTTAAATAGCATTTTTATGTGTGGGTTTAGCTCCTCTTGGAGTTCACATAACACGCACCCCAGGATACCGTCAGGTCCCATTGATGCTGTGTTTTTTGCTTTGTTTAGGGCGGTTCTCACTTGAACATCTGAAATGACAGGGAGATTACATTCAGCTGGGATAAGTATTTTTTCTTTTGGGGGTGAAGGAGGGGAGAAATTTACACTGAACCTGTCAGCCAGAATGTTGGCAATATCTGTGGGTTCAGTGTATTTTTTGTTCTTGTGAACCAACTCTGAGCATATCTGAGGCTTTCCGCCCAGGTTTCTAACATAGCTGAAGAAGGCTTTGTGGTTATCTTTAGTGTCCTTAGCGATTTTTCTCTCAAAGTTTGCCTTGGATGTTTTTATGAGAGAACATAGTTTTCTGCTAATGTTGATCAGAGATGTCTTCCCTTCATAGGATTTCGCTCTGACGTGCAGTAGCTTCCTTTATACAATTTGTTTATGGTTGAGGTCCACCAGACAGGACGCTTACATTTGGTGGAGAGGGACTTGGATTTGTTTGGGATTGCATGATCCATGAATTCTTGGAGATGTCCATAGAAAGCATTTGTGAAGGATTCGGCATTGTGGGATGTGGTATCCACTGGCACAGTGGGCTTAAAGGATACCATCTCAGTCTTAAGAAGAGTGAAGTCTGCTTTTGAGAAGTTTTTCACTGTGGTCTTTTGTGCTGGGGGTGGAGGTGGGATATGTATATCCAGGGTGATTAGTTTGTGGTCAGATCTCACTAGTGAGGGGTATACTTCCGGTGTGGAGCATTTTGTCCCCATGTTTGTGATGATCAGGTCTAGTATATTATCGGTGCCTAGATGTTCCAGTGCATTTGAATTTATGAATTCCAGGAACCTTTGGGCTAGGATATTAGGGCTAGAATAATGTACCCAATCTATGTTTGGGTAGTTGAAGTCTCCCAGTATGATGGTATTTTGTGATACATTCATATCCTCCAATGTCTTCAGGAAGGCTGAGTGGGGTTCTTGAGATTGTGAGGGTGGTCTGTAACATGCTACCAGTTGTATAGCAGTTTTGCCTATGGTTAGTTGCACCTGTATGGTCTCTGATGCTTCATGTGTTGCTACTAACCTGGAGGTGCGGGTGTCCTTTATGAATATGGACACTCCCCCTCTCTTTGTGGTTCGGCCCGGGTTTTGGGGCCGAAAAGCATGATACAAGGTATAGCCTGGTAGTGCTGGGGTGCTCTCAGGATCCTTGAACCAGGTTTCAGTTACTGCACAGGCGTTGATGTTCTCCATTCTGAGGAGTGCAAGTGCCTGCATCTTGAGATTTAGACTTCTGGCGTTGAGCAGCTTTACCCTTAGTTGTTTTCCATTTTTGTTTTCTAAGGAGGTGGGTTTGTCTTTTGAGCCTTGCCTAAAAAAGGCACTATGGGGGTGGCAAGAGCCTTAGCCAATATCCGGAAGCCCAGTGGTGACAGGTGTAAGCCATCCCTTGCGAAGCAGCGTGGCTTGTCCAACATATCATCCCAGGCAGACAGACATTGGATCCCCTTAGAATGACACCAGTACTTGAGCCAATTGTTAAAGCTGATCATCTTGTCTTTGTATTGTGGTATCATTCTTGGTGAGGGCAAGATGCTGCTTAGGGTCAGGGTCATACCAGCCTGGGCTACATAATTGGAGCGCTCCTCTATGTCTCTTTTCATGTAGTCCAGGGAGGTACGTCTCAGGTGATTCACACCAGCATGGGCAATGACGGAGTCATATTTGTACTTGCTTTGGAGTGACCTGAGTGCGTGTGTTATGTGGCAGATCCTAGCTCCCGATAGACAGCTCACAGTCACCTTCTCCTTGTTCAGCCTGGTCAGTGGGACATCAGTGTGTCTGACTATGGAGTCACCTATTACTAGTGTATCAGGCAAGGTGTTTGGCCTTAAGGGCTGCAATTGGTCGACACACTGATTTATTGAAGTATGTGTTGCATGTGTTTTGTTTTGAGGTGGTGGATTTTTGGATGTCTGCTTTGGGAGCCTCTGTTGTTTTGGTAAGTTTTTTATTAGAGCCTCCGAGTATGTCTTTGTGTTTTTATGTGTTTGGTTTGCAGTTGTGTTAGGTCTATGTGGGACTGGGATTGTTGTGTGTGTGGTTGCCATCTCCTCCTGTCTGGTCATGCCAGCCCTGAGTTGAGAGAGTTCAGCCTCCAGTTTGGCTATATAGTTGCATCTCTCACATGTATTTGTGTTTGTTGGGAGGAGGAGAGGGTTGTCTGTGTACATGAGACAATTGTAGGATTGTCTCAAGATACCCAGATTGGCCAGCTGAACTGGAGACGACGCCAGTAATCTACCACTCGACATGCTAGAACAGTATAAGGAAGTGGTATACCTTTAAGGGAAGTAGATATTCACAGGGGTGGTAAGTAGATGTAGTGCTTTACTTAGTACGAGAATGCTTACTTAGTAGAGAAGTATTGAGAACAAGTGCTAGGCTTATACTACAGTGAGTAGTCTGGTTATACTAAGAGTAGAGCTTCCTTAAGGAAAAATTTGAAGAGCAGACTTGGCGGAGCCAGAAAAAGTTTAACCTTGTTTAACCGGCGCTGCGCTATGCGCATCGCAAGAAAGCCGTGCAAACGCGGATTTTAAACAGTGAACTACAAAAGAGCTAGAAATGGTCCCAAACAACCAATTACTACAGCTTCTTGTGCTGAGGTTACTTCCCCCAAGGACAGGTAGGCTGCTCAAGGCTCCCCACTCCCACTGGTGAGCAAAGAAACTTCCCTCTATCCAAGTAAGGTAATGGACAACACAGGAACTACACCACAGCCCAGAATACAGCAATGCCTGTAAATTGGTCTAAACTAGTCGAGGAAGGCGGGAAAACAAGGATTATTTTTTTGTTTTTTTGGTAGAACCACACAGAAAATGCAGAAACAGTGATAAATTAGTTACACAGGCTAGCACACTTTAGTGGGCAGCCTCCACAGTTAAATTAAACAAACAAACAAGCAAACGTTCGATCAAATTCAACTGAAATGTAACTTTAAGTGCAGATTTTAAAATAATGCAGCAATCAGTTAAAAAACAGTTCAGGCTAGTTCAATGTAAGCTACAGAAGCTATTTCAAGTGAAAAAAAGCAAAGATACTTAAATCCAGAAGGTAGTCGCTTTTCTGAGTTCCCTGCTGCTAGGACCACTCTGTAAACCCACGTGGAGCTTGTCTGAGCAGTATAGCCAGAAAAAACGCCCAGAGGTGGATTTTAAACAGTGAACTACAAAAGAGCTAGAAATGGTCCCAAACAACCAATTACTACAGCTTCTTGTGCTGAGGTCACTTCCCCCAAGGACAGGTAGGCTGCTCAAGGCTCCCCACTCCCACTGGTGAGCAAAGAAACTTCCCTCTATCCAAGTAAGGTAATGGACAACACAGGAACTACACCACAGCCCAGAATACAGCAATGCCTGTAAACTGGTCTAAACTAGTCGAGGAAGGCGGAAAACAAGGATTATTTTGTTTTTTTGGTAGAAACACACAGAAAATGCAGAAACAGTGATAAATTAGTTACACAGGCTAGCACACTTTAGTGGGCAGCCTCCACAGGTAAATTAAACAAACAAACAAGCAAACGTTCGATCAAATTCAACTGAAATGTAACTTTAAGTGCAGATTTTAAAATAATGCAGCAATCAGTTAAAAAACAGTTCAGGCTAGTTCAAGGTAAGCTACAGAAGCTATTTCAAGTGAAAAAAAAGCAAAGATACTTAAATCCAGAAGGTAGTCGCTTTTCTGAGTTCCCTGCTGCTAGGACCATTCTGTAAACCCACGTGGAGCTTGTCTGAGCAGTATAGCCAGAAAAAAATGCCCAGAGGTGGATTTTAAACAGTGAACTACAAAAGAGCTAGAAATGGTCCCAAACAACCAATTACTACAGCTTCTTGTGCTGAGGTCACTTCCCCCAAGGACAGGTAGGCTGCTCAAGGCTCCCCACTCCCACTGGTGAGCAAAGAAACTTCCTTCTATCCAAGTAAGGTAATCTAACAAAGTGGTCAAATTTGGATCCAAGGTTTGGTCCATGACCCATCGGTTGAGAGAGGACTAAAACAGGCAACACAGATGCATAGTTATGGTGAGTACATAATTTTTATTTTTGCAGTATTTATTTTTAGAATTATCATCTGTTAAAATAACATGTTAAAGTTTATCCTTGCCTTTTTTTGAGAGCATGAGGAATATTATGGCATCTCTTCCCTCTAAAGAAAGTGCTTATTTGAGCAACTTAATTGCATATGTGTGTCAAGTGGCTACCCACTCTTTAAAATGTGCTTATGATTCTGTTGATACAGGATGGCACACAGTCTGTACAAATACAACATTAACATCCCTTGACATTACAGATTCCAGTTTTAGGGTATGTGAAAATAGATTTTTTTTTTTGGTGGAGAGACCAAATTTAACAAAATCTAGGTCTCCCATTTTCCCCTTCTAGATACGGCAGACTTTGCTTGGAGACCAGTGTCTATCTGAATAAAAATATGGGGTCTTTGGAGCAGAAAAGACAGACCAAAACACACAAATGTAAAAGAGATGTTGCCACTTGAATGCTCTCATCTCCCTCTAAATTATCTGTGGTGTGCAAGACCATTACAGGTGCTTACAGATGATCCCATAGTAATGTAGTACATAAAGAAATGGAGGGGACCAGATGTTATCCTCTGTACAGAGTAGCCATGGTGGCCTGGGATATAACTTTTCAGCAAGCATCTTACATACCGTCAGAGGAAAATGTTGTGGCAGATAAGCTGAACAGGACCAGTACGGGTGCTCACAAATGGAAATTGAATCAGGGGGATCTTCCAGGAATTGATCCAGCTGTGGGAAACATCTCAGATAGATCATTTCCCCTCCACTCACTACAATCAGTTGGGAAAATTCTGCTCCAGGACTCCATGTACGAAGGACTGGAAGAGAGACGCATTGTGTTTTCCTTGGACAGGAATGTTTCTGTATGATTTTCCATGCTTTATACTAGTATCCAGGGTACATCTGAAGATTCAAGAGGACTCTTCAAAGACAATCCTAGGCAATAGTGGCTCTCCCTTCTTTTGAAAATTACCAGGGGCAATTACTGCAATCTTCCTCACAGACTTGACCTACTTACACAGGACAGCAGAGTTTGATACATTCTCACACCAAAAGAACTGTAGCTAACTGCCTGAGTAATGGAATCTTAATACCTTGTAGGCACCTATTTTCTGAGGACATGTAGCAGGTATTAAAGGAGGCAAGAAAACCTGCTACTCGAAAATCAGATATTAACAGTTAGAAAATATTTTCTAGTTGGTTCCAATACAGGAACCAGCACCCTTTCAGGGCTAGTGTTTTTCCTGGGTCTATGCTTGTGTAAGGTTCTATCTACTGACCTGTCTTACTCATCCATCAAGGTACAGTTGCTGGCCATTTCAGCATGTCTGCCAATGGATCTCCTCCAATGCATTCTCATGTCAAAATGTTTTTGAAAGGGGTCTTGCATAGAAAACCTCCTCCTTGGAATCTAAATTTTGAGTTAAAAAAACAACTGTTGCTTCATTTGTACCAGCTCTTCAGGCTAATTTGAGGTTTTTACAAAGAAAACAGTTTTACTGATTGCTCTGACCTCTGCAAGAAGAGTATCTGAGTTGCAAGCTTTTATGATGCGTCAGCCTTATCTAATTTTCCACAAAGGTAGGGTTTATTTAATAACTAATCCTTCATTTATGGCTAAAGTGGTATCCAAGTTTATTTTAAACCAAGCTATACATCTCTCTGTCTTCTTTACAGAAGCTAAAGTTGAGGGGACATGGATACACCATGCTTTGTCCACAGACAACTCTGCTACTAGTGTGACAGAACAAAATCTTTTAGAAACTCTGATAATTTGTTCCATTTCTTGTGAAAGCACCTGTGTCAAAACAGACCGTTTCCAAGTGGGTGTCTCATGCTATTACCTTTTGTTATACCTAGAACTGTGACCCATTTCCAGGCAGGGTTGAGGCTTATTCTACCAGGGTCCTGGCTTCACCTGTGGCTTTTTTAAAAGAGTTGGATTATAGTAGTACTCTAGAAGCAGTGACTTGGTCCTCTGTGCATACTTTTAGAAATGCTATAAACTAGATACCTGGGCCTATGGTAGGCTTTGCTTGCACCATTCTCCAGAGGCTCCTGAACCCTCATTCTTCTTCCTCCTCCCAGTCTTTCTAAGCTATGAGAATTTACCCATATAACTAAGACTACTAGACTACTACAGCACTGATCTAATTAAGCACCGTGTTCTCTTAAAAAAAAGAAAAAAAAAATATATATATATATAGCGGTGGAAAGATTCTTTGCAGTATCACACAACAGAAAGTTTTTTTAACCACCTTTCTGTTGTGTGATACTGCAAAAGATCTTTCCACCACTATATTCTTTTGGAGAACTTGGTACTTCAACAGGGACACTGCTAGATGTCCTTCCATTTCACTGTTGCAGTATTCATTACAATACGGAACCCCTGCCAAGGGCAGCCTGACATTTGGCCAGTATACCAAAGGCTTTAGGTTGCTTTAAGGTATTCTATGTGTCACATGTATGCTGTTCTCGAAGTAAATGGCATAAAGGTGACGTCCGGACGTACCATCCTTAGAACTTCTTTGCTGCTAGTCCAAATGCCATCTTTAGATTGTCTGAATGCCCGTTCCATTGCTGGTCCACCAAACTGTTACAGATAAGTGGACCATTGGGGTTTTTGATATTTTTTCTGTCTTTTGCTATATTGTTGCTTGTGGGGTTTCATGTCATCCGAGAACGGTAAATGCCAGTGTGGGAGTCAGATTCCCCATAAAGACTGTCATGGACAGTGTCTGTTTTGCCTTGCCACTTTGGATGACCATGCATCTTGTTCTATTTGTCAGGCTTTTGTTCCCAAAACCTTTCATAGTAGGCTTTCTTCTTTGGTGCTTTATCTTGAGAATCAACGTTTTAAGCTTCTTGCTAAAGACACGAAAGGGGAACTTCCCACTGTGAGGGACAGCCATCTGGGAAGAAGGCCAGGAAACCTAGCCTGGAATCTCATGCTATTCATCCTCCAGCGGATGTTCCTCCTCAAGTGATAGCTCAAACGTTTGCCCAGCTTCATCGTTAGATTCTTCTGCCACGACTGGGTTGAAGGCCAGCAGGGATCTCATCTTGGGCACGTCCGAGGAGGTATTGCAGACATCCATTTTGGGCACTCAGGGGGAACTGTGGCTGATTATTTCCGAGAGGCATAGAGGTGTTCCCAAAATTTTATTCAGAGAAGAAGTCCCTACTACAATTATTGAATGCCATCTGGGGTTGGAGCCTTCTAAATTTTTTTAGGTGGGCGTCCCCTTAAAGAAAAAGCAGAAGACTAAACATATTTCCTCAGCTCTTAAATATTCACAGAGTGAATGGCAGTCCTTTACTCAGGGGTTGTTTAGTGTTTTTTTAGCTTTAAAATCTACTCAGGGAGTTTCTGTTCCAGACCAGCCTTGATCCTCTACCCCCCTAAAGAGACCCAGTCAACAGGATTCCTCTGAGGAGGAGGAAGATTCAGATGAGGAATTCCTTGCCTACGCCTCCCAGATTCCATCTCCTTTGGAATATGGATCAGAGGAAGAGGAATCTACCAATCCTGATACCCCCTTTGAATATGTTTCTTTTGTGGACACTATCTCTAGGATGATGCGATTCTTTAAATGCGATTGTGCTCAAGTTTCTGAGATACAGAAAATGTATTATGAGCTCCTGCAGATGGGTTCTCCCAGACCTTCTACTGTCCCTCCTGTTTTGGCTGCTTTATTGGATATGTTTACTAATCCCTCTAAGGCTCCAGATTCTCAGCTTCCTGCCCCCAATAAACCAGTTAGGTTCTATACAAGGTGTCTGAGGACTGGAAGTTTTTGTAAAAGTTTCCTGCTACTGACACCTCGGTGGTGTCAGTAGCTTCTGACAAGCCTTCTCAATTGCTTCCCTCTCCTAAGTTACTGCCTACTGATAAAGACAGCAGAACTATGGAACGGCTAGGCTAGAAGGTGTATATCTCCACTACCTTAGCTTTTTATGGCTGTTAATTATCAGACCCATATGTCCGGGTACTTGTCGGTTCTGCTTTCCCAGGCCTGTCAAGTGATTTCTGATCTTCCAGGCTCTGAAGGTAAAACCTGTGCACTTTCCCTTTTAGAGACTTCCTCCCAGATGGCTCAGCATTCCATCAAGTGTAGTTATGATGCAGCGGATGCATCTACTAGGACTGCTGCTTTTGAATCAGTGATGAGGAGGTATTCTTGGTTTCAGCTTCAGCCTTTGCCTGATGATATTAAGACTAAATTGATGGATGCCCCTCTGGATAATAAACGCTTGTGTGGTGAAGCTGCTACTGATTTAAGTCCCTTCAGGATAAGGGCAAGGCTTTACAGGAACTTAAACATGTGTTTATTTCTCTTGTACCTACATTTCAGAGAAACCACCACAATAAGCCAGACATTTTTCACAGGAAATCTTGCCCTCCTAAGGGTAAAAAGGGTGGGAAGTGGGCTCCGCCTGCAAAGGCTACTCAAACTTCTGTGCCTCAAAAGTCTACATTTCCTGATAAATTAGGTGCTGTCTGACTATCCTATTCTACCAAGCCACTATCCTCTTTCTGTTTGCTTATCTCTGCCTCTCTCTCTCTCTCTCTCTCTCTTCCTGTTTGGCTAAAGATTACTCGGGATTCTTGGGTTCTTTCCATTATCTGCCTGGGGTATTTCATGGTCTGGAAATCTCTTCCCCATTTTGTGGGAATTCCTCAGCTCCCTTAGGAACAGCTGTCCTTCTATCCATGGGTGCTTTGAGATCTTTTGATTCAGGGTTACGATTCATGACTCAGCAGGAAAACCCCTCGAGAGGACGGTCATTACAGCGGCAGCTGGAGAACACAGTAAATGGGACAAAATGGAAAAACACCAGCCCGGCTTATCGCAACAAGGCTGCTCGCCATTAATTAACAAAGATCAAGGTACTGTTAATCTGTCTGATTATATTTTAACAAAAACAGATTTATCTTTGTTGGGAAGAGGTCTGAAATTTATACCGAGTCCAGCAGATGACATAGCAAAGGCGCTGACTTAAAAATGTTTGTTAGAAATTTTAATCTCAAACTAATGTTTAAGTCTGACAATTTTACTGCTGCATCTGTCTGTAGGAAATGAAGCACATTTGTTCCTGTAAGTAATCCAGTGATAACAGCTTTTAATAATGTTTGTGAAAATGATTTAAGAGAATTATATGCAAAAAATGTATATGATAAATTGTGTAACCTGACATATGCTGAAAGTGAGGCACTTAGGAAATTGGAGGGGAACAAAGACATAATTATAAAGCAAGCTGATAAGAGGGGAACTACTGTTGTGATGAATAAGACTGAGTACATGACATCTTTAAGTGTTCTTCTGCAAGATAGTAAAACCTTTAAGAAAATTACATTTTTGGATGTGAAAAGGTGTATTTCAGAGATGAACATGTCCATTTATGAATTGCAGTTAACTAATGATATCACTATTGATTTATTCTATTACTTTACTGTACCTTGCCCCAGAATACCACATATTTATGGTATTCCTAAAATACGTAAGTTCCTTATAACTCCCCCTGAGACTTATGTGTTTTTGGATATTGAATTGGAAAATGAAAAAATTGAGACTAGTATACCTTGTACCTTTCTGGCTTTCTAACACTCAGACATAGATTCCCGTTGAAAGTTTTACTTACTTGTCTGACATTTGAACAAGTAACCCTTGTAAAAATCCTCAAAATTGTATACTGTTGGTCTGTCTTTCCTGCTAAACATAAGTAAAATTATAAAGTGCTGAGTGCAAGTAACATTAAAGTGCTGAGTGCAGATTTTAGGCCCTTACATTCAACTTACCTCTGGTGTGGCGTCTTGAGTCAGTCAAGGTTTTCCTCTAACCACTCCTACTGCCTTCTCTTTTGCCCCACCCTCCCTTTTCCTCAAACAGGTTAAACTGCTACAACTTAGTACAGGCACTGGTTCATCCCTGCTCCGCTTGTCCTCGCTTCACTAGACCACACTCAAATTTTTTAAACCAATCAGTAACAACTTGTCACTTAACAGCACCACCCTCAACCTGATACCACCAGTCCTCCAACTCTACTATTCCTTTTGCCTAAGTTTCAAGTCTCATTCAGTAGGTATGCTATCACCCAAAATAGTCTTATTAACTCTACTTCTACCCCTGTTACTTATCCCATATCTCCTAACCGCCTATGAATGTCAGGGTCACCCAGGTTTCCACTACCCTAAATTCCAAACATCCATCCCATCTACAACAGGTAATAATGCACCCTTACTCTCCTCCCTCATGCTGTCCTCCTTAACGCCGAAATACTACCATCTTACTAGACCTAGTTGTATTAGTCCTAAAACTAGACACTATTACAAAACTTTATTCAAAATCTTACATTACAACCTCACAAAGGACGGCGACATCCACCCAAACTCTGGTCCATCCCCAACTGTTGACCCTAATCCCCCTACTATATCCACTACCACCATAGCTCCAACAAATAGATCTCCTAACTCACTGCTGGCCTGCCATCTAAACATTAGGAGCATAAATAACAAAACTCAGCACCTGCATGCCCTCTTAGCTGTTCATTCCCCAGATATATTATGCCTAACAGAAACGTGGCTAAAGCCTGCCACCAAGGACCATGAGATTCTGCCACCAGGGTACAATATGTTTTGAATAGACCGTACCACCAGAAAGAGTGGTGGGCTAGCTATACTTTACAAGTCTACCTTATCTGTCAGCATAGGCACCCAACAACCACCCCAGTTCAATAATGCTGAAATTCTTATCTCAAAACTACAAATTAATAAAAACAAAAATGTAAACATTGTCTGTGTCTACATTCCCCCAGGGAGGAACACAGAAACCTTAGAAGACTTCTTATATTGGTTATCCAATAACTACCCCCAAGAAACAATTGTTCTTGGGGATTTCAATATTGACTGGAACACTTGCTCTTGTGAAACCCGCACAACTCACATAAACCTCTATGGATTTACTCAAATCATAACCTCCCCCACCAGGACAGGAAAGCCCAATAACAAGGAAAGTACCCTAGACTGGATACTTGTCAGTACCCATCTTCAATCCTATAACTCAGGCACTTTGCCTGATGACCTAAGTGACCACTGTTTCACCTATGTAATCAAGCTCAAAGTAGACTGCTCCTAACAACCCACCTATAGAACATTAAGAAACAACAAGAATTTTATTCTCACCAAGTTTCAAAATGAACTTAAGACATGCAACTGGTCAGTACTAAAAAGTCTCCCCATAGATGAAGCAGTAGCATACTTTAACACCAAATTCCTTGCTATTCTTAACTCCCATGCTCCATGCCTCTCTAGTAGAAGCAAAGTTAATATTGCACCATGGATTTCTAAAGATACCAAAACCAAAATTTCACTCAGAAACAAAGCATGAGCCACCTACCGAAAAACAAAAGCCCCACTTGATCAACTAAGATTAAGACAGCTAAGGAATAACACCAAAAAATCCATAACCTTAGACAAAAAGAACCACTACTACCATCTACTGCAAAAACACCAAAACAAACCTCAAAAGTTCTGGGCAGGAATAAACTACTCCACCAAGGCCAAACCACCACTCCACCCCCCTCAGCTTCCCAACAAAAATCCCCAGTAGACATTGTTAATAACTTCAACAGCTTCTTCACAGAGACTATCCAGTCTCTAGCCAGCCAACTCTCTCCCAATGGCTCTAATTCTAATGTAGCCAAACCCAGTACCCAAACATACTTTACCTTCCAACCTGTTCCTACTCAACTTATTCATGCCCTACTTAAGAAACTAAGACCCACCACCCTGGCTGCCAACCTCCTCCCAGCAGACTATCTGCAAAAGGCTGCTGATACCATAGCATATCCCATCTCAGTCTTGATCAACAGAGCTATATCTAAAGCTACTGTACCCACTATATGGAAAATCTCCCATGTCATACCTCTCCATAAAGGAGGCAGTTCCACTGAACTGTCAAACTTTAGACCCATAGCTATTCTGTCACCTCTAGCTAAACTTATGGAGAAGTGTGTACACATACAGCTCATGCACTACCTCACACAGAACAAGCTGTTGTCCAACTTTCAGCATGGCTTTAAGCCACACCACAGTACTACATCATTAACCACAACTGCAATAATAACAAACTATCCTCAGCACTCTTTCTAGATCTATCCTAGGCTTTTGACATGATTGACCACAAAATGCTTATAAATACCTTGAAGGCCTTCTCCTTAAACATCCATGTACTCCAATGGTTTCAATCCTACCTGCAGAGTAGGCAACAGGCAGTCCTATGGCACAACAAGCTATCATCTCACCTACCCATCACATTCGGAGTCCCCCAGAGGTCGATACTAGGACCGCTTCTTTTCTCCATCTTTATCAACGACCTTCATTCAGTCATCCCGGATGCTACCTGCATTCAATATGTGGATGACTCCACCTTGATTTGCTCTTGACACCTCACCAGCTACTTTATTCACATTAACCCAAAGTACCTTCAGTACACTGGAAAGATGACTCCCCAATCAACATCTAATCCTAAACCCCAACAAAACTAAGTTGCTCCTCCTCTCCCCAACATGAAGGACCCCCCTGCCAGCCTTCAACATAACTGCTAACAATGGCACTATCATCTCCCCAGAAGCCCAAACTGAACTACTGGGTGTCATAGTTGATAACAACCTAAAGTTTGATGCACATATCAATCAAACTATCAAAACCATTAATAAAAAACTTGGCTCTCTTTACAGAATCAAACCTTTCCTTACCCTACTTACTAGAACTGCAATTGCCCATTCCCATCTACTATCAACTCTTCTCTACGCCTCACCTCTATTCTCCAACTTAAAACAGATCTTAATAAACTATAATCCTGCTATAACCACATTGCCAGATTTGCTACTGGCACAGCCTACTGGACACACCACTGTCACAACCTAAATCGCCTAGGATGGCTTGAACTGCCTAGCCTACTGCAGTTCAACCAGCTAATAGTGGCACATAAAGTCCTTTACCAACCAGAAAATACACCTGCACTAAAAAATATTATCAGCCCCTACACCAGCACCCGGCCACTGTGATCATCCACTATACTCCTAGTTCAAACATACAAATCCAACTACTCAGCTGGGGACTCTCTGTTTGCCAACTCTGTTGGAAAAACATGGAACAGACTCCCAGCTGACTTAACCCTAGAACCCTCACTAACTTGATTCAAAAACAAACTCAAGAAATACTTCTAAACTCATTGGTTATGTCCTTGCACTAACCCCGACTAGTGACCTCTCTATTACTTAGGTGCCTTACCTTCAACTCCTTCTAACTTTTTTCTACCACACCATTTCAGGAAGGGTCAATTGTATAACTGCTGCTCAATGTGTCTTAAACCTGAATGTAATGTTATGTATATATAACTTTGAAAATAATGTTATGTTTTGTAAAGTGTTTTATAATAAGTTAGTACTATATGTGCTAAATGCTAGTAATGCTTATGACTGTAATCTGCTTGAAACTAGCATTTACTAAATGTTCAATGTGTATTATTATCTTGGAGCTTTTCTCCCTGGGCCTCCATTGAAAATAAATATATATCCAGTCGGGCTATCCCAGTCAACAAATGTAAAATAAATAAATAAATAGTATACATAGAAAAGAGGTCCATGTAGATTGTTATGTTAATAGACAAAGTATGCAAGCACCCCATATTTTTAGTTTTATCATGAGAGCACAGTTCACCAGAGTTAGTAAGTTAAATACAGAAGATAGAAAGTTTGATGAACAAATAGATGAGTTAATTAGTGAATTTCATGACAGTGGGTATAATGTAACCACCATGAAGGGGATATGTGAAGTTATATATATAATGAAAGAAGTAGTGATAATAAACCAATTTTTTTAGCAAGTGGAAGTAATGGTAATTCATTAAAAATATTATGATATAAGGAGGGGAGTTGACCAACACTGTGAAACAGTGCTCAATCGCAAATATAAGAAGCTAAGGAGGGATATTTTAGAGTATCAAGAAGGGCGGCAGTACCCTAACCCACCACACAACAGATGGCACACTGATAACTATAACAGTGAATATCCAGTTAATAGAAACGTTCCAGATCCTATAGTCTTGGAAGAACAGGAGGGTGAAGTGTTTTCTACAGAACAATTACAGGGAGAGGGGTGCGAGGGAGAATTTTTACCCCGTAGGTCCGAACGTATACGTCAGCAGGGACACCAGTCTACAGAGGACCATCACCCTTTAAACAGAACCCCACAGGAGCGGAGAGGGGGAGGGGGGCCAGCCCGAGCATGGAAGAAAAACAGGAGACAGGACTGGTAGAAGTAGAACAACATGTTATAACCCCTTTAGGTGAATATTTTATGCATACTAAGGATAACTATCATATTTACAACTATAGTGATTTCCCAGTTTCTGATGCTTGTTTCCAGCTTTTTACTAAGGGATTCAAATTTGTCCCTAACAGACGTAGCAATTTAGTACATACCATCCTGGATTTGAAACTGTTTATTCACAAGCTTAATTTGGAAAACCTACTGGGAGCTACATCCGGGATCCCCAGTCTACACTTAAGAAAATCTAGTACTTTTAACCCCCCACTCCACCCACAGCTTAAGAACTTGGAACACAGAATTGAGACAAAATTTAGGAAGGAACTGGCCAAAGACAAATATGTGGCCAATCTAAGCCTGCAAGAAAACACATTACTACAAGAACTAAGTAAAGATTCCTCCTTGAGAGTTATGGAACCAGACAAGGGCGGTGGAACTGTATTAATGGATCAAAACCTGTATCAGGCAAAGATGTATAATATTTTACATGACTATGACAAGTATACATCTGCCTCCATCAATGAAATTAATTTGTCCTACCACAAAATAGATTTGTCCATCAAAGACCTGGTTGATCAGGAGGTCATAGAAATGGATACCTATACCTACCTTAATAACCCTGACCCTAGGGTACCCTCTATTTTTGGGGTGCCCAAGATACATAAAAATCCTCAGGACCCACCCTTGAGACCCATTGTAGCTGCTCAAGGGTCTAAGACACACAACATTTCCAAATACCTAGACTGGAAACTCAAGGAATTGTGGGGAAGGCAGGACTACATTCTTAAAGATTCATGGGCGTTTTTACGTAACATCCACACCCATTTATTTGAAAAAGAAATAGTATTCCTAACAATTGATGTTGTTGATCTTTTTTCAGTCATTCCTAGTGACATAGGACTGGATTGGGTGGAGGAAGCTTTGTGGGAGTGTCCTCATATTACTAATAATGACGTCCATATTGTTACTGAATTATTAGGATTGGTTTTGAAAAACAACTTTGTTTTCTTTGCTGGTGAATATTTTCAACAGACGGCCGGAGTTTCCATGGGGGCCAATTGTGCCCCCACTTATGCTGATATCGTTATGTACATGTGGGAGAAGAAATTTGTTATGAATAGTTCCTTTTCTAACAATTGGAACTATTATTGCAGATTTCTGGACGACATATGCATTTTTTGGAACGGACCAGTGGAGGGCATTGAAAGCTTCATTGAGTATATACACACTACTACGACCGTCTTAAAATTTACCCACCAAATATCCTATCAAAGTGTCAATTACTTGGATGTGACCCTTACTAAGGAAGGGGAAGGGGTAAAATCTTGTATCTATAGAAAACCTACTTTCGCCAACAGTTATTTACACTACCTGAGTTCGCACCCACGTTTTCAAAAAAGTGGAATCGTTAAGGGACAGTTTGTCCGAATTTCACGGATGACCTCTTTGGATGTGGACTTTAGATTAGAATGTGACACCCTGAGATCTTTATTTTTAGAAAGAGGTTACCCTATTGATTTGGTGCAATCAGTACAAGATGAAGTCATGGCTGCACGTGATACCAGATTTAGTCCCATTTTGGGTAAGAGGAGCGGAGAGACTGATGGTTGTTCCCGTAAGAATACAGAAGGGATGTTTTCGGGTAATTTTACTTTCATCACCGATTTTAGCATCAACGCTTCTCATATTAGGAACATAATGGAGAAAGAATGGCAAATGTTTCAGGAACTTACAGATTTAAATTCATTTAAGGACAGGGAATTAAAGACTATATATAGAAGAGGATTTAACATGAAAAGAGTCCTGGAACAGCATGAGACTACATTTCAATCTTCTCGTAAGAGAATCGGAACATACAAATGTGGGCATTGTTCATCCTGTAAATATCTAGTCCAGGATAATCATGTATACCTGGAGAGTAGAAACAGGGACATCAAGGCCACAGGGTACTCCAACTATTTGTCCACCGGAGTAGTATACTTGACTATATGCCAAATATGTCCGTCGTTCTATATCGGCAAAACCGAGCGACAATTAAAAAGACGCATATATGAACATCAATACGATATAGTTAAATCTAACATTAAAAATGCATTATTCAAGCATACTACTGAATGTGAGGGAGCAAAATGTCTGTATTTTGTAGTAGAAACTGTCCCTAAGGACACAAGAGGTGGACCATGGGAGGCCAGGTTAGCTCATAGGGAGACCTATTGGCAGATCCTCTTAGAGTCCAACCAAGCTCCGGGGTTAAATGAATTTATTTCTATTGTACCTTGCTTAAAGCTTAAAGCAAGGCGTATTTAATACATGCTTTCAATATATATAAATTATACATATTTTAATGTTTTTTAATAACATAAAAATGTATGTTTTGAACCAAGGTTATTTACTTATTTAATTATTTATTTTGGTTCATGGTTTTAATTTCACATATATTAAAATAACAACCACACAGTTGCGACTAAGAGAGATCAATAACAAACTGTAATTCTATTTAGTATGAATATTTTAGTATTCCATACGCATTATGTATACCCATTGTATTTTAATGGTTGTTTAAGATATCTTTTTTTATAAATTTGGTTAATTATATTATTGTACAATTGATTGATTAATCACTGTTTAATATGTGTATTATTTAAATCACAGTGTGCTTTGTGATTTTATCTGAGGAAGTCGTGCTGATCGACGAAAACGTGTGTGATATATTTTATATTGTTTGCACGTTAATAAATCGTGGTTTAAGTTTACCTTATCGTGGGTTTGCCATTTGCTGTGCTGTGGTGGTCTCCGGACTGGATTTGCTGTTGGGTTTTGGTGTTTCGAGAGTTTTTACAGCGTTTCAGAATCTTGGTGTATTCATTAAAAAGAAGCTAATATAATTAGATATGTTACCACTTATAATTTAAGAACAAGAGACGTTAAGAGAATTATACAAAATAATTGGACTATTTTGATGACAATGCCGGAATTACAAAAAAATCTTGAATGACAAACCAAGTTTTACATATAGAAGTCTTAAAAATTTAAAAAGAAGGCTTTGCTATAAAGATTTTAAATCTTTTAACATAAGGAAGAACATAAATAGGCCATGTACAATTAAATGCATGAACTGTAGTCGTTGTAAAGACATCCTTACAGAGAGCAATACATTTATACAGCCTGTAACGTATAAAGAATATGTATTTTTCTGCTCAGCAAGTTGTAATACTGCTAATGTGATATATTTAACTACGTGTGTAAAATGTTCATCATTTTACATGGGGGAAAACCACAAGAAAATTGAAAGAGCGAATAGTGGAACATAAATCGAACATACGTAGAAAAATATGTACCAATGCATTAAGTAAACATATATCCGATACAGATTCAGAGCATCAGTTTAAATTTAGAGCTATAGATGTATTAGTGAAAGATATCAGAGGTGGAGATATGAATAATGTATTGGAATGTAAGGAATATGAATAGATAGTAAGGTTACAAGCGGATTCAAAACCTGGTGTAAATAATGCAGTCCGTATAAAACCCATTTTAGTTAGGAAGCAAATGGAAAATCTTTGAATTTTAACATGCTGTAATACCATTTTAAATGTTGTGTGAATTAAAAGTGTGGGGTTTGGGATAGGCTGACTGTGATCATGTGATTTTGTGCGCTCCTATTTAAACGTTATTTTATTTGTGATTTGATAGCACTGAGGTAGGGCGTTTTTTTTCCTGAAAGCTTTGCAATAAAAACTTTTTTGGCATTGGATTTATTCGTTAATTCCTCAGCTCCCTCAGGAACAGCTGTCCTTGTATCCATGGGTGCTTTGAAATCTTTTAACTCAGGGTACTATTCATGAGGTACCTTTGTCCTAAAGGGGGAAGGGGTTTTACTCCAGGATGTTTCTAGTGCCCAGGAAAGAGTGTACCTGGAGATCAGTTCTAGACCGCTCTCATCTAATCACTTTACTGAAGGTGCCCTCTTTTCGAATGTTGTCCCTTCAGACTTTGTTCCCTCTTTTCCTTCCTCAGGCTTATCTGGTGTGTCTGGATTTTAAGGATGCTTATCTCCCTGTCCTTATTCAAACCCTTTTCAGGAAGTTTTTATGTTTCTCTGTTGCTTCCTGGCATTCTCAGTTTTGCTTTGCCCTTTCTACTGCCTTTCTAAGGGTATTCACCAAATGCCTCGCTCCTTTGATTGCTTCTAGCAGGCTTCAGAGTATCCAAGTCTTTCCCTACTTGGACAACCTCCTGTTTCAGGCATTGGCTCCAGAGATCTAGTTGCAAATTTTTTATTTTGTCACTTCCCTTCTGCAAAGCCTGGTTTTCACAATAAACTTCAAAAAATAATTTCTGACTCATCCTCAGGATCATGTTTTTCTTGGGTGCAGGATCCGGATTGTGCCTATGCTGGCATCCCTGCCTCCTCCCAAGGTCTTGACACTCATTTCCTTTTTTCAAACTCTTCTTCCTCTGGACTTCCTAACAGCCAGAGAATTTCTGAGAGCTCTAGGGTTCATGACGTTCACCATTCCTGTGCTCCCCCTGGCCAAACTCAACATGAGAAAGTTTCAGTGGTTTCTGAAGTCAGTTTGGCTTCAACATGCGCATTCCCCTCAAATTCATAGTTACTTTTTTGTCTTGTCTCAGGAAGGAACTTCAGTGGTGGATTCAGCAGTTGCCTCTAAATTCAGGACTCCTTTTCATTCCCCTCTTCCCTCTCAGGAGCTGTTGACAGACACTTCAGACGTGGGATGGGGAGCCGCTTTTGGCTCCCTAAAAGTGCAGTGTGTTTGGTCACATCTTCAACAGAAAGAGCACATCAATGTCAGAGATGAGAGCTCTTCTAGTGGCTCTTCAGGCTTTTCATCCTCTGTTCTTCCCGAGACCTCTCAAGGTGTTTACAGACAATACCACAGTGATCTGGTATGTAAACAAAAGGGGGGGGGGGCAAGATCTTATCTTCTTTACCAGTTGGCACTCCTGATGTGGGAATTTGCTATCTTCATGCAGTTTACATTCCTTCAGGTCAAAATATTGCGGTAGACACTCTGAACATGTCCTTAACTTAATCCCTTGAATGGATGCATCACAGGGATGTGTTGTTTCAGACATTGTCTACCAGTTAGGTGCTCCTCAAATAGATCTTTTTGCCTTGCCTCTGAGCAGACAACTTCCTCTATTTTGTGCCAGAGTCCCAGTTCCTCTGTTTTCAAAGGAGGACGCCCTATCCGTTCTTGGAAGGAGATGTTTCTTTATGTGTTCACTCCCCTTCCCCCATTCCAAAAGTCCTGTTCAGAATTCAACAGGATGCTCCCAAAATTTTGTTGGTGACTCCCTTTTAGCCAATATAGCATTAGCTCCCCCTTCTGCATTTATCCAAGGGCAATCATCACAAGTTACCTCACTGGGTGGACCTACTCATACAAGAAAAGGGATTTCTCATCCCTCCCCACCTGTCCACTCTTCAGTTGACACTGTGGGTGACAGGATTTTGATTCCACATAGACACCTTTTTTTCTGAAGAGGTGCTTAGGGTCCTGCAGGAGGCCAGGAAAGCCAATACTAAGAAATCCTACTTATTCAAATAGAAGAAGTTTTCTGTTTGGTGTTTTTCTCATAACCTGGATCCACTTTTTTGGGGATGTTCCTTTGGTTCTCTCTTAGCTGTGTGAGTTGCTCAATGGTGGACTGGCTTATTTCTGTGTTAAAGCCCACACTTATCAGCTATCTCTGCTTGTCTCCCTTTATCTCCTCCTTTAGATTCTAGATTTGAACCTAAACAATTCTTTAAAGGCATCCTTCATATTAGGCCTCTCAGCCTGTTTCTCCTGCCTGGGATCTTTAATTTTGTTTTGGAAAAATTGACTCTTGCTCCTTTTGAATCTGCAGCTTCAACTTCCTTGCAGCATTGCTTTTGGAAGACTGTACTTTTGTTAGCCCTTACATCTGTCAAATGTGTCTCAGCTTCAAGCCCTTATGACTTGCCCTCCTTTTTTGGTGTCTCATAAAGACAGGGCGTCCATGCTTTGTAATCCTTCTTTTATGCCCGAGGTGGTGAAGGAGTTATCCCTTAATCAGTCTTTTCATTTACCCACTTTTTTCCCTTCAACGCAATCTGAGAAAGTGCTGCACACAAATGGATGTGCATAGACAACTTAGATTGTATTTGGATAAGACTAAGGCTTTTCATAAATCTGATCAGCTCTTAGTTTCCTTTAATCGTCCAAGCAAACTATTTCTTCTTGGATTTCATAGCCATTTCTTTGTTATTCCTTTCATGGTAAGAGACTGCCTTCTTCTGTTAAGACTCATTCTTCTAGAGCTGTGGCTTCTTCTGGTGCTTTTTTCAAGTGTTTGGATACTAACTCTATTCTTGAGGCAGGTACCTGGACTTCTGTGCATAGAATTATCGACCACTACAAGTTTGATGGGATCTCCAGAGCTATTGCTGGTTTTGCTAGGGCTATCCTTCATGGCTTCCTAGAGAGCTCTGCTTGTCCTTCCTCCTTCCTCTCTTCTTCCTGAGTTTTGTCACTTTCCTGATTGCATTGGATACTGCAACAGTGAAATGGAAGGACATATAGTACAGTTGTGTAAAATCTCACCATAACGGTAGATGTCCTTCTCTTCACTATTGCAGTATTCACTCCCTCCTTCCACCCCCTTGTCCATTTCTCTTCTGGATGTACTGATTACCTTTTGTTTCCTTGGATTGGCATTCCTACTGGGGCTCTCACTTCTGAGGATGGTACATTCGGTCATTTCCTTTATGCCCTATGCTTTGCAAGGAGAATGCATATGACCTTAAAGCAACCTAAAAACTTTGGTATACTAGCTGGACGTCTGGCCGTCCTTGGTAGGGATCCCTGTTGTACTGATTACTGCAGCAGTGAAGAGTAGGACTTCTACCATAATGGTAAGATTTTACACAACTGTACTTTTTTTCCGTAAGCCATGAGTTTTTAGACTGGTGATGTTTTTCAGAGGTTTTCTAAGTTAGCTCCCCAACCACAGGAAGGGATTTACCTCCAGGAGTTGGTTTGGAAGGCACTATTTGTTTGGTGATCTTAATTAAGCAGGTAGTACAGATGTGTAGTAAGACAGTTGTGCAGTTTTAGATCTGTTGATCAGTATGGAATTGTGTAGATCTGGGAGTTGGCAACTAGTTTTAGGTATTCATTGGGTGAGTTGTCTGGATCAGTAGTAGTGATTTAGTTTCCTGAAGTATTGTTTGATGGTTTTGGTGGATACAGGTAGAAAGACTAGACAGTTGGCATTGTGAGATGAGGAAGTAGAAAGAGGTTCTGTATTGGGATTGACTTTTGGAAGAGAGTTGGCAGAATTAATGAAATGAGACTTGAAGGTGCAAGCTACATTGAGATCTGATGCTGTAGGAAAAGTATTGGGTTGGGATGGTTTGCGTGGGTTAAGGAATTTAGAAATGGTGATCCAGAATTAATTGGAGGATTTCCAGTTATTCTGTTGTGAGAAGTATCATTTTTGTCAGAGTGTACCTGGGATTTTGTTTTGCTGTGGAGAAAGCAGCAGTGCAAGAAATTGTATGTGGATTTGTCATTTTTCCATGTGACCCATGTTGTATCTCTTCTGTACATTAATTGCTTGGTGGGCAGAGTGAACCAAGGAGTTGGGACGCTTTGGCTCTCTTGTAGGGAGGAGCTTTAGAATGTTACAATTGTAAGCCTGGACAGATAAGAGGAAGGAATTTGTACTAAATTTAGAAAAATTCCTGACAGATTTGTAGATAGCAGTTTTACTGAGTTTGAGTAGGGAGTGGAGGGCAAATGTTGGATTGTAGTCACTAAGGGACTCTCATAGGTGACCTATCTTAGACAAAGGTTACAGCAATATTAAAGGAGCCTTTAAAGCTTTGAAGCACCCCAACATAGGCAGCTCTGATCACACTGCCATCCTGCTTCTGCCTAACTATAAGACGGCTTTGATCAGAGAAAAAATGACAACTAAATAGATCAGAGCCTGGCAGGAGGGTTCCATGGATTTCTTTCAGGACTGTTTCAGTACCACCTGTTGGGAAGTCTTCAAGGAAACGTCTAGACACAACCTCCAGTTAGACACAGACACATATACTGAATCGGTTCTTGCCTAGATAAATGCGTGGAGGATATAACCACCATGAAAGCCAGCACTATGAGCTGATCAGAAGCCCTGGCACACCAGGTATGTCTTTGAGCTACTGAGGGAAAGAAACACAGCCTTCAAGGCAAATGAAAAAGGTTAAAGGCACCTAGGTCAAATCTGGAAAAGGGCATCAAAGAGGCAAAGAGGGAGTATGAGAGGAAAATTCAGATCTGCTTCCAAGACATGAGGGACACGAGAAACCTATGGCAGGGGATACGGCAGCTCATGGAGTATAAGACCAAAACACCCCAATGTGAACTGAACTCCTTCTTTGGAAGATTTGAGGAGAACACCATAGAACACCATTGTACCTTCTAAACGAAACACTGACAAAGAGGAGATAGTGCTCACCTTAAACTCTGAGGAGGTGAGACTTCAGCTTAAGAAGGTGAATCTTAAGGAGGCTGGTGGACTAGATAACATACCTGGCAAGGTGTTGAAGAGGTGTGCTGATCAGTTATATATGGTACTGACAGGTCTATATCACATAGTCGAAGTGCCGTAGCTTCGACTGACATATGTTCAAACACATATGTCCGAAGTTACAGAACTTCGACCACCTATAAAAAAATAAAAACACAACGGACAAATATAAAAATTGTTGCGCCCCCCCCCACATCCCCCCCACTACTTAAATATACCAACTCCGAGATAGCACCACGTTGAGGTGAATGGAAACCTCCGCTTATGGAGATTTCCATTCACACGCTCGAACATTTACAAATTCGAACATATGGTCTCGACCATATGTCGTTCGAAATTGTAAATGTTCGACTACGTGATAGGAACCCTGGTACTGACAGACATGTTCATCTCATCCCTTGCTATGTTGCTATGGAGAAACTTCCCTCGCATTTCAAGGAAGCAAGTATTGTCCCACTTCTGAAGAAAGCCAACCCTACCTGCCTCAATGACTTCAGACCGGTCGCCTTGACCTCAGATGTCATGAAGTGCTTTGAGAGGATTGTGAAGAAACATCTATCTGCTGGTCTGCCCAAGTCCTTTGATCCACTCCAGTTTGCATACCAGGCAAATAGATAGACTGTGGATACAGTATCAGTCATCATAGTATCAGATGTCATACCATGCATTAAAATACCTAGAAGGGAGGAACAAGTACATAAAACTGATGTACATCAACTTCAGTTCTGTGTTCAACACTGTGATACCAATGCAACTGGTGGATAAGCTGGTGAAACTTGGGATAAACAAGCACCTATGTAACTGAACTCTTGACTTTCTGATTGGTAGACCCCAATGGACACGCACTGGAAACACCTTTCAGTGCATAGTCCTGAATACTGGTATTTCCCAAGGTTGTGTGCTCAGCTCCTTGCTGTTCATCATCCTCACCCATGACTGTACTGCAAAACATAACTCAAACCATTTTATAAAATTTGCTGATGATACTATAGTCAAGGGTCTCATTACTGGTGGGGATGAACTTAACTACAGGGATGAGGTGAACACTTTGATTGCCAGGTGTGACAGGAACAATCTGGACCTGAATGTTAATAAGACCAAAGAAATGATTATGGACTTCAGGAGAAAGGCCACAGTTCACCAACCACTCACTATCAAAGGAGAGGTAACAGAGAAAGTCAAAACAACCAAGTTCCTGGGCCTTCACATCTCAGATTACCTCTCCTGGACTGTTAATACCAGCCATATAGTCTAGAAAGCTCAACAGAGGCTTCACCTCCTGACAAAGCTCAGAAATGCCAGGCTCCCACTGTTTGCTCTTACCACTTTTTACAGGGATGCTATTGAGAGCATCCTCACTAGCAACTTCATAGCATGGTTCAGCAACCGTACAGTTGCTGAGAAGAAGAAATTACAGAGGGCAGTGAGGGTGGCTAAGAAAATCTTATGCACAAACCTCCTTTCTATTCAGGAGTTTTTTTTTTACAAGAGCAAGAAAGGGAACATACAGAATACTTGCTGATTCGACCCATCCGGCCCACAACTGGTTCTCACAACTTACGCCTGGAAGGAGGTACCGCAGCTTCCACTTTAGGATTATGAGATTCAGGAACGGTGTGTATCCTACAGCTGTGAGACTTATTAACCTGGACACTGACCATAATACCTGATACAGTGAAGCCTTTTTTTCATTTAATACTACTGCTCTGAGCAATTGCCACCAGTATTACTATTATGCAATATGATGGCTATACTGAGTCACGTCTAAGGTTAACAAGTGCAATATGGTAACTAAACCGCTGCTATTCACTAGTCTCTATTTATTCTCTATCTTAATGGTGAAGGGGTTTGGTGGTGGGTATTTATTTATTATTTATCATTGGATAATAGGTATTGAGTATGTTTATGTAATGTGACCTACCTCTTGCATGTCATACGTGTTGTTATTTTCTTTCTTATGTTATTCTCTGATACCACTGTGTCTATGTTATTTGCACTGCTCTTCTCTTGTGAGCTGCCATTTGTAATTTCGTTTAAGATGCACTTGTGTGGTCCTAAACAATGACAAAGTTTCTTTGAATCTTTTGAATCTTGAATCTCTGATGAGGCTGTGGGTTTGTTATTTATGGTGGTAGAGTTGATTCATTGAAGTTACAGAGATTTTGCTGGGTGTTGATTAGGGAGTAATGTAGTGGACCAGTTGATGTTCACATAGCTTATGAAGATGGTTTCAAGTGATATATTGAAGGATACCCAAAAGAGAGGGAATATTTTCCAGAATGTCACAGTTGAAACCACTACTGGGAGGAATATTGAGGGCTACTATGTAGATGCAGTTTGGATCAATGGATGGGGAAACTACCAATTCACACCTGAAGTAGCTCCTATACCTCTTATAGACAGGGATAATCTGTACGATACTCAAGACATAAGCACAAACCTACACCATCCTCTTGCTACTAGGCCCCATATATTTGGTAAAATCATGTTATATTGGCTAGGCTTGTAAGGGCTCTTAAGCCATTAGCCTAGTATTCTCCTATGAACCTATAGACTTGGCTTTGTTAATTTAATGCAGGAAAACAGGATTTCAGCTTTGGAGAAAGATGGGATTGAGTTTAGATACAAAGAAAGTTCAAGTTTTTTGTTTGAGCAGTGAAGGCATAATATACTATAACTGTATGGTATTATTTCTTCAGAGATTATACTGGTCTTAGGCCATATTCACATTTATTGTTGATACATCTGGTGAGTGTGTTTCAGTCTAAAAGAACAGGACTTTTCTTTTTTTTTTATTTTTGCATATGATATGGGCACAGAGATGGAAAAACTTTAAAGCATTGGTGTATGTTAATGTGCTGTCAGTGGGAATCCCTCTTGTTTGTATGGATCTTGGGTTGGGTGTATGTCTCCACAAAATAAAAAGAGTATAGTAATATGGAGAGAAGATAATGTTAAGCCCTTTGTGTAGTTTTGCTGCTTTATAGATTATATGTAATTTGCAGTGGTGAGACGATGGTGGAAGATAGCAGGGCTTTATTACCGCATGGAAAATGGTGCAATAGATGCAAGGAGAAATGTTGGAGTATGTGCTGATGAGAGAGTAGGCAGGTATGAATGCAGATTTTGTATGTGAGCGTAAAAAAGGGTACTTTCTTAGTTGGTTAATAAAGGCATGGATGAGAAGAATGATTATGGAAAGGGTTGAGATTGTCATAATGTGTAATGTGGTCAGCAAGTTATGCAGGAAAAACAGGTTGAGTTTTACAGAAAGGTTTTAATCTATCAGTTATGACTGGATTGTGTATGGGCAAAGGAGTGGTCAGGTTAGTTTTAAATGTAGTGTAAGGGGGTGAATGGTATTGGAGTGTAGGGTAGGTTATACCAGACAAAGAGTGAAGGACTTCTCATTATCTGTTTAATAAAAACTTTGAGAGATATGATCTGTAACTTCCTAAAATTGTATGGACTTTGAGCCATTTGCTGTAGTATGAATTTATTTGACTGAGTGTACAGAAGAGTGCTAGGCTGAGAGAAATCTGTCTATAGAAGTTATTAAATTATATATTATATGTATAAAAGTATTAATGTTCTTCATATTCATCTCCTATATCTGCCCAAATACCCACATATGATCTTTCACCTGGTTGGTCACTATGCTTATCATATGCTTCTATTTGGAGATATTGCCGTATCCTGAATCAAATATATTAATCTTAATTGTGTGGCCTTTATAGTATGTCTCCAAATCTGGAAGCCCCAAACCACAATGTTACTTTGTCATTATTAGTTTTCCCACTATATTCTTTCCCTTTTATTATCTTAAAGGAAAGCCTTAGTTTCCTTGTTCATAATTTTGGTCCCACTGGTCCTTTAAAAATATCGTAATCTCTTTTATGTTACCAATGTCCATAAATACGTTTCAGTAATCTTATCTTACTTATAATATTTTAAGTAGCTTTCCTCCCATATTTCTTAGCTACTTGCTCAGCATCCCATTTCAACCAACTCGCAATATCTTGTCCTGTCATGATCCCACAAAATAGAAAACTATGTACCAGGTCATATGTTTGGGTGTAATTCTTTACTGTTGTCTGGTTTTGCTTCATTTACTTTACATCTTGCTGCACTACACAATATTTCAGGTTGTGAAATATAACTTTTATATCATGTTCTGGATTTGTACCATGATATTGCCTCAAAAGGGCTATAACGTCATTAGTATTTTTCCATTTATATCCAGTTATGCAAGATAGTCTTGTGTCTCTGGCTAATTACTTGCAATATAAAGCAAAGCCTAATGGTGAAAGTGGACAACCTTGCCTAGTTCTTCTTATAAGGCTAAACACTCAAAACTGTACACAGTTGCACTTTACACAAGCTTCAGCTCCTCTGTAGATATCAAATATTAATGTCTTCTATGTATGAAACCTAAATGCCTCTGAATCTGTTTATAAATTCCTAACTCACTGTGTCAAATTTAGAATTTGTATATTGAAGTGCTGTGTATAGTTGCTATAGCTGTGCATATAGATAATACATTGTGGTAGGAAATCATGCAATAGCAGAGTTTAATCTGAATCAGCTGCTGACATAATTGTAAAAATGAGGCTCTTAGATGACAGAGGCAGAGACATTTGTCTCTTGTAGAGAGGGATTTTCAAGACTGAGCAGATACTGTTGGGTGAGCCCTAATCAGAAGTATAGATTGATCTCTGGAGCACCAGAAACCTGCCAGTGGATTTACTTCTGGAGCATAAGATACCTGATTCTAGATGTGTGAGCCAGCTTGACCAGAACTGCAATACATGAGAACTGCAAGGAATTTTCTCTTTCCATTGAGGTACTTTAAAACTGGACTGACAAACACATAACTGGAGTGTAAATAACAAATAATGGCTAATTATTTTGTCTTTAATGATCTTAAAATGCCTGCTTGCACTATTTGCATTTGCACCATGTCAAGTTCCCTCTTTTGCGTTTCCAATTTTTTTATCTCCAGATACAAATGGAAATATCTGTATTAGTCCAGGTCCTTCTGTTTTCCTGTTTCTTGCCTCCGATAAATGGTCATCTCTTCCTTTTAGTCAGAATTGTGACCTCAAAGGTGACTGGAATTTTTAAATGGTGCCATTGTTATGGTTTTAAATTTGCTCATAAGAACATCTATTGTTTAGACAATTAGGAGAGGCTAGGTATTGTGACCTCAAGGATGTTAGCACACCAGACCTGTCTGTGAACAGCTGCTGCTTTAAGTTCTTGCAAATTTTTATTCTTTAAATTGCTTCATTAATTTGTCTTTCCATCTTGTCATCTGCTGCCCCTTCTTTTAGCTTTGATCATTCCCAGCATCTTTGTCTTCTTTAGTGAATGCTGTCTTTGCATTATGTGGCCAGAATATGTAAGTTTTAGTTTTGCTATCAGACCTTCCAGTGAACAGTGTAGGCTTATGTACTTAAGTACTGACTGATTTGATATCTTTGCAGTCTGTGGAATTCTCATACATTTTCTCCAATGCCACACATCAAAAGCATCAGATATCTAGCATACAGCCTTATTGTCCTATGGACCTGTGCTAAAAGAAATTATTAGTTGCCATAAGTTTCCTTCTAAGAAGTAAGTGCCTTTTACAAACGTATATGCAAACTTGATCTGCAGAGATCTGTGAGCCCAGGAAAATAAAATGCCTCTGATTCCACTTATTTCTAAATAATTATGGCAGTTTTTAACATCTTTATTAAATCATCATAATTTAGTCAGTGACCTAGGTAAACAAGCAGTACTAACATTTTCCATTATTTTTCTGCAGTACATGTATGTTTTCTTTCAAACAGTTTAATTCCCAAAAGCATTGCATAAATTGCTGTGTTCCTGCCTTCCATTAAACCTCACACCTCCTCTTGAATATATTACATATAGTGTTCACACAAATTCCATTTATTATGACTGCAAGGTAAACGGTGGAGCTGTGGCGACCCCTAACCTGGAAAAGCCGAAAGAAGAACATGACTGCAAGGTAAACACCTGAACCTGTATACTAACCCCTCAACCAATTATTACCTACTGCCATCTCTCCTGTATGCCGCACCTATTTTTACTAACCTTCAAGCTAAACTTTTAAAAGAACTGGAGCAATGTTACAATAAAATAGTAACATTTGTCAGCAACTTGTACTTCAGAGGTCTTGCAAATAGCAAAACTGATTAGAACTCCCACACTACATTGGACACATTCTGCTCAAAATACAGTAGTACACATACTTCTTCATAAGTCCAAAACCTGCGCATCCCTAAACAACAGCATTCAACCTACTCAAACAGGCCTTTACATTCTAGACTTAAACCGCTTCTCATTATCACCAAAATGTAGAATGCGGGAGACTCTCTGTATTCAACTAATATTGCCAAAAGCTGGAACCACATACCATTAACAGTGAAATCAGTCTAAAAGCTAAGCTATTTTAGAAAACAATTAAAATCTCATCTGAAGGATAAATGGTTCTACTGCAGCATGCCCACAGGCTAGCTCTGTAACTTCTGTTTTTCAATACAGGCTGGTCCACTGCTAGTGTGAATCTGTGTGCATAGCCTGCAGTTTATCTAGCCTACTCACAATCCCAGAGTCTCTTGACCTCTCACCCTCTCCCAGTATAACTCTCACTCTCACTCTTGCCTAGCTCCTCCTAAACTTCATTCACTGCTCTCACTGACCATCAGAATTCTAGTAGCACCACCTCTCTTCTTAACTCTATTCCCAGACATCCTTCCTACTGTCTTAATAACTTCACCCCTATAGCTGACTCTTTCACATCCACCCCTAGTCACCCTCCTTTCTGCCTGCAGTCCTGTTACTACACTTCCTAATGTATATTACCTACCTGCAACCCACTAATTTACCTGACAAAATTCTACAGTCATAATCTTAGACTACTTAGACTCGTAAGGACTTGTTGTGAATAATATAATGCTATATATTGCATATGTTTATATATATATATATATATATATATATATATATATATATATATATATATATATATATATATGCTCTGCAAATGTATACACCCTGTTTAAAATATCATGTAGTCTGTAGATAGCAGTGTACTGCTTATACACCATCATTTGCTGTGTAATCCTGATCATTTTTGTTAAAAATCAGAGGAGCTTTTCTCCCTGGACCTCCTCTGGAAAGGGATTTAGCTAAAGCTAGTTTGGCTTTCCTGATAAATAAAGGTAAAATAAAATAAATAAATACATTTCTGTGTAATTTGCTCTTTTACTTTTCTAAAGGTCCCATGTACATTTTTTTAGCTCACTTAACATATTCAATACTTTAATTATAGTTGGTTTATATTTTGATTTCCATTTTTAGTAATTGCTTTTTGGCAGGCAATAGCATTACATTTCATAAGGTCTTACTTTGGACAATTCAGATTCTCTATCCCAGCTCAAAAGAATCATGTCCTTAGCTGCAACCATTTGCTTCCCAACATTTCTGACAAAGTACTCTATAGGGAATTTTTTAAATCTGCCAACTCTTTACATTTTCACAAAACATTCCCAGTTACCTCTGTTGCCCATCATACCTCCATCATTTGCTATTTAACTGAGGAAAGAAATCCCTGAAGCTTGCTTGGGGTATAACAATATATATGCAAACACTTCCATGCACAAATCCTAAATATACTGGACTTTGTTGCATACTTGGAAGCCATGCAGCTGTCCTGCCATTGTCTTTGTAAATTTGTCTTTTCCTTCTCTGTAATCTTGCAGACCGCCACTGATTGATTCTTATAGTTATCGTGCATTATTTTGACTCAACTCAAACTCTACCAGACCTGTTTTTTCATGTAGCACTCTCCCATCCATTTCTCTTTGCCTATACTCAGTTATTAATCCCTGGTAGGGAAGGCAGCCTCTAACCTACTGTCCAAACTTCTACTTAGCCTCATCCCACTGTGTTATTCTTTCCTCCCTAATTATTTGCTCCCAGTAGTTTGATTCCTTCACTAATTTCCTTCAGTAAATTCCAGCCCCCTGTTGCCTATTTTCAGTAACCTTACTTGCAGTCATCCTTATTGGTAAAATCAATTTTAACTATTCCTGTGTTGGCTTAGTTCTTATAATCCTTTCTGTTACCTTGAGTATAATATTCTGTGTAATTGTTGTTATTCTCCTTGAGGACCTGTATACAAAATCCTACTCTCTCCTTATTTCTCGAACTCCTGGCCCCCTACCATCACATCATTCCTTTCCACTTTGATTTATAACCTTCTATTTGAGTTATGCATGTGAGCTCTAACTGTGTAGCTGTAAAACATCCTTTCAATCAGGCAATCACCTTGTTCTGTAGGGAGAAGCAACTTATTCCAGTTAACTATTGCCATGTTCCCTCTCAAATAAGTGCATTTAACTGTTTTATTGTCATCTACAACTTCTCCTCTGGTTAATAAAAATATGTCTGACCTGTAGATAAAAACTGAAAGGACTAAAAACATTTTAAGCTTGTGGTCTTACTAACCATTTCCCTAATTCAGGGCTTCCAGCTTTTCAGTTTATGTATTTTTTTATGTAATCTCTTCTCACAGATCATTGGCTACCATAACATGGCCCTTTTTAAATCATGCACCTAAATAATTTATCTTATGTCCCATATATATGGGTACTGATGAGCCAAATCATGTGTGGATACGTAGTTTACATCTATAGTCTTTGTTTATTTTATATCCTGAAAGGACTTGAAACTATCTCAACACTAAAATATTCTTTTCTAGATTTATCAAGTACAAAATAATATCCTTTGTAAATAAAGCTACATTTCCATGATTACCATACATGTTATTGCACATGAGTCCTTGCATATGAGAGTGCCTTATTTTCTTTGCTAATGGCTTAAAATGTAGGGCAAATATCAAAAGGGAAAGCTGGCATCCATGTCTGGTTCCTCTGTTCGTGAGCAGCTTTTCAGAAAGGAACCCTCACACTTTAGTTCTTTCCTCTGACACTTAGTGTAACTTCTTCATCTTATTATTCTGTCACAGAACACAAAATCGGCTATTACCGTACTCATAAAATCCCAGCTGACTCCATTGGATACATTCTCTGCATTAAGAGCCACAGACAATAGTAGTATTTTCTTACTATCTCCTTCTGTCTGGATCATCATTGTTGTATTAATGTCTTCAAATGTTTGTTTTCTCTCTGAAAAACCCCATTGAATCATGTCTGTCAATTTGGCAATTGCTGTTCTCTAAGTATAATTGGTAATAGAAAAAAAAACAACTAGCAGCTTTGCAAATGTATAAAAGAACTGTGGCAGACTTCACTCAAAACACTGTTTAAACCTCTCATGATTAATTGCTTGCTCCTGTATATTTTCTCCAACTAAAAGCATTTGCTAATAAAAAAAATAACTAATGACTGACTTTGCAAATGCAAAGAAGAACTTCCATTTTCTATACCTCTCATCATTGTATCTTATTTTTTCAGGCCTCTTTGCTTAATTAACAAAAGAAAATGAAGACGTCATTGTTTTATTAACTGACAAAAGCGCTAAATAAAGAACATCATCCAGCTAGAAGTATGACCTGTTCTGATTTTACTTTTTTTTTAAAAAAAGAAAATGTCTGTAAACCAATTTGTAGCAATGACAGCTAATAGCCTGGATGATCCAATCTTGACTACATGTAGGGAGGTACATGTTTCATGACGATGTGCAGCAGGTGTTAAAGGAGGCCAGAAAGCTTGCTACTAGTAAATGTTATGTTTGCAAATTGATTAAAGTATCTAAGTAGTACCTAAATGGGAACTGAGGGTCCCTCAAGGTTAACATCCCTCTGGTCTTGAAATATTTGTGAGAGCTACTTCAGGATGGCTTATTGTTTGCCTCAATTAAAGAGCATTTAGTGACCATCTCTGCATCTCTGCCTTTCAGTCCTCCTCTTTCTTCTTTTTGGTAAAACAGTTCATGAAAGTAGTATTATATACAAGTCCCCCTCGCAATTCCTCCTTCATGTTCAGAAAAAAATGACCTGAGCACCTTTTGAACCTGGTGTTCTTGCTGTATAAAATTATTTTGTTAATTACTCTGACATCTGTAAAGGTGAGTTCCTGAGCTTCAAGCTGTCATGATAGGACAACCTTATCTTACCTTATTTTCTGCTGGGATAGGGCTGTTATGTACTAACTCCTCTTTCATGCTGAACATGGTCTCAGAATTCACTGTCAAGCAATCTGCCAACTTCCCTGTGTTCGTCCCATAACCTATGAATAAGGGAGAGTGGGTACTTCATACCTTGAATGTGCACCGGCAGCTCGGGTGTTATCTTGACTGACCAAAACTATTTAGGAAGGCTGAGAGGCTTTTTATTTCCTGAACAGGGGCAAAGAAGGGTCAACCCTCTCTCTAGGCATACCATTGCATGTTGGTTCTTTGTTGGTATTTTCTTTTTTTTGTTACACCCACCATGACAAGGCAAATCCAGGAAAGGTAAATGTGCATTCCACCAAGGCATTTTCCTCTTCAGTGGTGTATTGGAAAGGAGTGGACTTGAAATATTTTTAAGTCAGCAGCTTGGTTCTCTGTCCATACCTCTATGAAGCACTACAAGCTGGATGCCTTTTCTTGATCCAGAGCAAGCTTCACTTGGGCCATTCTCCAGGGCTCCTGGACCCTTATCCTTCTCTTTCCCAGGTTGTCTAAGCTTTGGAAATCTACCCAATTGTCAGTAAGGCAATGAGTTTGTTGAACATAGTACAGCTGCTTAAGTCCTACTTGCCTGTAACAATAGATGTTCGAAGAAATGGAGAAATGAAAAAACTGGCAATACCCACCCACCATTCCACTTTTTGGATATACAAAGTTTGGTGTTTAGGTTGCTGTTGAGCGCTGTTCCATGGCTTTTATTGGAGAGTGTGTGTGTGTTTTTTTATTTGAAACAGTGGGCGCTTGCAAAGTGTATGTTTTCATCTTCTCTTCCTGCTGGACCCCAGAAAACTGAAAAGGTCCTGTCTGTGGTTCTGTAAGGCAGTCCTTGTACTGCCAGGTGATTGTTCCATCACACCCACAGACAAGCAGTGGGAGGGACTCGGTGCTTTCTTAGACTGCCAGAGGAGGGTAGCAGAGCACTACTACCCAAATGCCAGTAAGGTGGTGTGTTATATGAACATCTACTATTACAGGTAAGTAGGACTTGTGCAATGGTATTTTTCTAGGTGATGCTGGTGAAGGTCTAGAATGACTAAGAAGGATTGGATTTTTAGCATTGGGTGTGGGCCGCAAAGCATAGCATTGTTTTCATTGTTTTTTTCTCAGTGCAGATGCAGCTTTCTTGAATTTAACTAATCTGTCAGGTTGAGGAGATCCTCTTGTAGTAGTTTGATGAGTTGTTGACTGGAATTAGTTTGGTATATGACCATGGCATTTGCATATAGGAGGATGGGAAGTTGCGGAACTTCAGAGAGCAGTTTGTATATTGATGTACATGAAGAAGAGTAATGGTGACTAAACTGAACCCTGAGTAACCCCTTTTAATAAGAGTGCTGTGGGGGAGGTGAAATATCCCATTTTAAGAGTGTGGTTTGGGATAGAAGGTTTTAGAAAAGTTCAGAGACTTTGGTACTTACACCTTGGATGTTAGGGCTTTGTGGAGGTGTAGCTGAACCACTGTGTCAGAGGTCACTGTCAGGTAAATGTGTATTGCCCCTTTGAGTTAACTATCATCCATTCTCCTAATATCTACAGTAGTGTTTTTGGTTACTTTTGGTCTTTGACCCATCTGATTCCTCCTCCAACCTCCTCGGAGCCATTGGGGAGTCGGTGTAGAGCAGAGACTTGGGAACTGGTGCTTCTGGTGTGCTTCATTCCCATGATAGTGGGGCCCCATAACAAGTTCCTTTCAGCCCCTCCTCAGAAGGAATTTTGACCAAAGGAGGAGATCATCTCCAGAGCCAGTCGGGGGTCGCTTTATGGAACACCCAAAGGCTTGGCAATCTATCACCAAGGATCAGTGGGTGCTCCAAACCATAACCGGAGACTATCATTTCACTTTCACAAAACTCTCCCTATCAGGAAATCCCGGGATGTGCCACCCAGTCGCGGGATCAAGCAGCGGTCGAGGTCTCAAAGCTGCTAAGAAAGAAAGTCAGCCTGTCCCACACAGACCAGATCATCGGATCATCAGAATTTACTCAAGATTATTTTTGTGCCAGAAAGACAGGGACTGGCCCATTTTGACCTCAAATCATTGATCATTGAATCGCTTAAAAATAAGAAAATCCCCATGAATGCCCTTCAGTCCATTCCTCCTCCTATTGAGAAGGATGTCTGGATATGCTCATGATCTCAAGGATGCTTACTATCACACATCCTGAGGAGTTAGTTTCGGGGTCTACATAGCTGTCAAAGTACCTTGATTTGCCCAGAATCCATGCTGGTTTTGGGACTGGGTAGTGATGTAGTCAGAAAGTCAATTGAAGGCAATTTTTTCATAAACTTTCTCCAGGATGGGGAGTACAGATATTCACCTGATGTCTGGGAAGGTAATGAGTTTTTTGGTCATTGGTACAGGCTTTATAGGTAGGAAAGATATTTTGAGAGAGTCAGAGATTACAGAGATGTTTAAATGAGTGGAGAATGTATTCATTACATTCTTATATAAATCAGGGTTGTAGACTATTAGATACTGGGGGGTTATTTGCTGAGATTTTGTGGAATGTGTTTTCAAATTTTTTTTTTGAAATTACTTTGAAACAGAATGATAGTGAGTTATCTGGAGGTGGTGTTTGATGGAGGGATAGAAAATATCACAGGAACATTAAATGCCATTAGATTCACTCTATAGAAAGACAGTGTTCCAATGATATTTTTCTAATATCCATAACTGAATAAAAGGAATGAATTTCAAAAATATTTACGACCGGGAGTAACCTTGCACCTCTTCATGTTGTAATTATATGACTGCAGTGTTGCGCTATCTTGAAGTTTGAAAATTCAGAATCTTATGGTATTCCCTCATTAAATCACTGCTGCAGTAGCCTTTATAAGTTACACCCCACAACCTGATCCTCTGCATTTACTTTCACAAAGCACTGTAAACTAGACTCCTTTTCCATGGCTACAGCAGGATTTGCTAGGGCCATTCTCAAGGGTTCCTGGACCCTCATCTTTCCTCTTCCTAAACTTTCTAACCTTTGGTATTGTACCCATAAAGCCAAAGCTACTACAGCAGTGGTTTATTTGAACACCTAGTAGTATGGTAAGTTTACTTACACAACTGTACTGTCTTCAGGCGTTTTCTCAGTGGTGACAGACACCACCGTCATAACGTACATAAACAAAGGATAACAAGATCAAACCAGTTTTGCAGGCTGGCCACAATTACCTGGGACATAGCAGCTCAGCACAACTTATTTCTTTAGGCAACTTGCATTCCTTCAGGGTAGAACGCAGTAAGAGAGTCATTGAGCAGACTTACAATAGTCCCTAATGATGTCATGCACATAGTCCACTAGTGAGGATCCCACCAAAGAGATCCATTTGCCATGAATATGAACAGACAGTTGTAACAGTTCTGCTCAAGGACATCTTACAAACTGGTCTGGATAACTGATACCTTTTCGGTCTCCTTAGATGGGGATGTTTCTTTATGCCTCCCCTTCCTGTCATGTCTAATATCAGGAGGGACTTACCAAAAATGTTACTGGTGTCTCCCTTTCGGCCTCAAATACACTGGTTCTGTGTTCTGCTGCAGGTGTCCTGGTGAAGGTACTTCACAGATTAGACTTGCTTATGCAGATTAATGGATCTATGATTTATTTCAAAATTTCAGTCTAATAGCATTAGTGACACCTTTAGGGCGGCCACGGTGGTCCTGTGGTTAGCATTGCCACCTCACAGCAAGAGGTATTCCGGTTCGATCCTCGGCTGGGGTGCCTTCTGTGCGGAGTCTGCATGTCCTCCCTGTGGTCGCGTGGGTTTCCTCCGGGTGCTCCGGTTTCCTCCCACATCCCAAAGACATGCTGCAGGTGGATTGGACACTCTAAATTGGCCCTAGGTGTGCGTGTGAGTGTGCCTTCTGTGGAAGGTTGGGCGCCGGGCTGGCAACTCGACACTGTAAAACTCCACTGCCATTCAATGTGCGGACAAGGTGATCCGCTGTGGCGACCCCTAACCGGGAAAAAGCCGAAAGAAGAAGAAGAAGAAGCATTAGTGACACCTTTAGGTTTTTGATCACTTTTAGGCACCTTTTCTTCTGAGAACATGCAAAAGGTATATTGAAAGGGCATGAAAACCTACTGCTAAGAAATTTTACTTTTCCAAATGCAGAATATTTATTTTTTACCAAAACAGAGGACTAGGACTCATCTCAGTTGGGGACAGCCCTGGTTCTTCAGTACTTGTGTAAACCACTCAGTTCTGGCCTAGTGTACATTTCAATAAAAGTTCATCTTCCTGCCATTTCAGCCTGCCAACCACCATATTCCCATCTTCTCTCTTTATACCAATTCAAGCCATTTTTTAAATGGGGTTTTGTATATTAGAATACCAACACAAAAGGTGTCTTCTCCTTGGAATATGAATTTTATTGTAAAAAAAATATAAAAAACAAAACAAAAACTTCACCTGTCTTTGAACCTACAGTTAGCTCTTCTATAAGGTTTATAACCTGGAAGTTTGCCCTGCTGATTGCTTCAACTTCTACTAGATGGGTATCTAAATTATAGACCCTTAAGTCTTCAGCCATTTTTGATCTTTTCCAAGGACAGAGCTAGTCTGTGAACCCGTCCTTCCTTTATGCCTAAAGTTGTCATGAATTTACCATTAATCACACTAGCTGACTCCCTGTATTATATCCTGAACTATGAAACAAGGAAGAAATGATTTTTCTTTGCATGGATATTCAGTAACATATGAGGCATTATCTGAATAAAACTAAAAACTTCAGAAAATATAATCAACTTTTTATATATTATAAATGGTAAGAAAAAGGGACAGCCAAACGTCTAAACAAGTATTCTCTGCATGGTTTCTCGTCTCCCATCGAGTTCTGTTATGCTAATCATGGCAAACAGTGTCAAGTCTTATTTTGCTAGAGCATTGCCACATCTGAGGCTTTCTGGAAGGGTGTGGATTCCAGAGCCATTTTGGAAGCAGCTATACAGTAACATACATTTACCAGACAGTACAAGCTGGATGTTTCCAGAGCTAGAAAAGACTTCGTTAGAACTGTTCTGCAGGGAATTCTGGCCTCTGGTTCTTCTCCACTCATCCTTTCTTCTTGAGCTCTGGCAATCTTCCCATATGTAATGGCTACCCAACAGAGATATAATGAAGGATATCATAAAATTTTATAATTAACTTACCACAATAGTAGATGTTCCAGTAGATCACTGTTGCAGTACTGATATGCTTCTTCCATTCCCTTGAATAATCCCTTCCCTGGCAAGAGGGGTGATAGTGTATCCTTCTCCTTTTTCCTCTCCTGACACAGCTTCACTTGGAGCAGTAGACTTCAGTATCCATTTGTAGGGTAAGAAAGCTCCGAGTTTGGTACAGCTATACTGGCATGTCTACAAATGCTAAAGTAAGGACATATGGAATGTGAGGACAGTGCCTGAAACAAGATGCACTCCACATAGCTCTCAACTGCCCAGATTTTCAAGGAATGCCCAAAATTTTTGCCTTGTATTTTTGGTCTGTTCCTCATAAAACTTGTGTTTTTATGGCAAATTAGTGAAGACTGGAGTCACTAAATAATGTCACATTTAAGTTTCAGACTTCATATAATTCAGAAAATGCATGGTAACATAACACATTTTATTCCAGCAAGTTTTTTTTAAGTTTATACAGGCAATATTTACATTTTGTCCCTATTTTGAGCCTTTGTCTCCCCATTAGTCATGGCTTTGTCCAGATTTCTTGTGTTAAGAGGTTGAGGTGTATGACACTCCACTTTCTTTGGCTCTCCTCCAGCACCATTGTCTTTGTGGTCTTGATCCTTCATTGTCAGCTACGAGTACAGAGCAGGTCTGTATGTCTCAAGCTTTCCCTCTAGCAGAGACCGCCTTACTGTTCTAGAGTTTTGGACTATTCCTCTCCAGATTCTCATTCAAACCACACATGCAAGAGAAGGCACTTAGATTAACCCCACATAATCCCTAATACATGGTTCTAACCTCCATGAAGGTGAAGGTTACCCACAGTCCCCTCCTGAAAACACCATGTTTGGTGAGATATTGGAGCTAATGAAACAAAAGGGTACTTGGACCGATGACCCCCTTCTTTGGCAGGTGTTGAGGTTCTCTTTGAAGCATTCAGATCTGCCTCCTTTATCTCCAGGGTTGTCCATCCTGCTGACTGTATAATGATCTGATGTCAGAGAGGGCATGGTAGGAGCTTGATGTAGCTGAAAGCATATCCAGGCAATCTGATAAAATATTGTGCTCACCTAAGGACATACCTCACTGGTGGACTGCATTATTGTGGTGACAGCCACCAAACAAGAACTTTCTGCCTAGAGTTTGGCAGTGTGTCCTCTTAACAAGAAGCCCGGGACAGTGGACTGCATGGGGAAGTGGGTTTATACCTTGGGCACCTTTTGCTCTGCAAGCACTAAACTACCTTACTCACGTGACTAAGTTCAAAGAGACTTAGCAGAGGAGACACTATACTCCTTGAGAAGACCTGCCAAATCCAACACTTGAATGCTAATTGTGTCAGACGTGGTTACTATTCTGACCACACAGTGAATTTCTTGTCTGTGTGTTTTCTGAAAAGACTCCAAGCCTGCATAAACTAAAAGCACCGCTGGTGATTCCCTGGCTGAGTTTATACATTTATGCAAGTGATTGTACAGGGCTTTAGTGTAAGATTTGGAGTGGTTACCACTTCCAGATTGGGGTTGGGCTTGAAATGCATTTATACCTTCACCTGGGAGGGTATAGTTTGCTTTAGTGAAGTTTTTTTAGTTTGATTTCACCTTTTGTGAGTTCTGGTGTTAGTGCCATCTCGAAGATGACTAATTTTTGGTCAGTTTCAACTAATGAGGGTCTGACAGTTGTGGCAGTGCATCTGTTTGACATATTGGTAAGGACCAGATCCAGAATGTTTGTTCCCCTTGTCGAGTATGGACAGCTTTTTACAGGGTATTTGAATTAACAAAGTCAAGGAACTTTTGCACTAGCGAGTTAGGGCTAGCGTAGGTTTCCCAGCTGATAGTGGGATAATTGAAATCCCCCATAACCAGTGTGTTCAGTAAAATTTTGATTGTCTCCACTTTGGTCAAGTAATCTTCATGGGTGTCGTGACCCATGGAGGGGACTCTATAACTGGCTGTGAGTTGAATGGGGGTCTTACCTTACCCACCACACACATCAAGAGGTTAGTGGATTTTCCATCTAGTACACTGGGTGGTAGCCTGGTCTATTTAGGTTGGGGAAACACTTGTGATTTCTGCTTGAAGTCTTATTGGCTGGAGGGCTTTTTAATCAGCTTATCTTGTTTTTAGTGCCTTTAGAAATTCTGTATAATTGAGTGGCTATTGTTTCATTTCTACAAAGCGCAGTACTTTTACTGAATAATCACACTTTTATAGGCGGTTTAAAGTACACTGCTGTATCTGTCCCTTTAAGTTTGTCTGAGTTAGGACTTTACACCAGACCCTCCTTTACTGTACTTTTACATTAGGAGGATTGGGATTATTCATCTAGTGGCAGTAGGTGTTTACCTGGTCTATCTAAGATGGGAAGTACACAAAAGGGTTCTAAGCGTAGTTGTTGTATTGGCCAATGGCCTCAATTAGTTTTCTGTATTTCCAGTGCTGGTATAAACTTGGCACATTTGCATGGAGCTGTTTGCTGTGCCAGTGCCTTGTACAGGTGTAAACATCTGGAAACATTGCTTAGTTTCATTATACCATGAAAATTTACTGTGCTAGTTACCTTGTTACAGTGCCCAGGACTTTTGCTGCTCAGACAGCATATGATTTGGTGCTGGGCAGCATCACTGGTTAGGCTAGATGCAGATTACACCACATAAGCACACTTCCCTCATCCAGTTACAAACACCCTCCATTCCTGTTCAGGTACACATTAGGACCTGCAACTATGGATGGGCACTTTCCTGCTCTCTCTGCATCCAGCTTGGTAGAAATGGGTAGCCCGAATGTCACAACTGCTTTATGTACACTGACAGCCAATTAATTCTTGAACAGACAAATACAGTATGTGAGAGATATAGTTACACATTGACATTGGGGCTAGACACTCGCATACAGACAAAAAAGCAAAACAGGTTGTCAGCTACTCATGCACATCACTCACTGCACCCACAAAGGACCACACACACAGACCCACATATGAGGAGGTGCTCAAATGTAACTTACCTAAACCTCAAATGCTTCTCTGGCACAGTACTCAGAAACTCTGCACGTACACAAACAACACAATCCCCATCACAACAGCTAAAGTCACATTCCATTGTGTTTCAGCTACCAAGCCCACAAGGTGAACCACTCCACGACCCAATATTCTGATCAGAGGAGACTCCATTGTGAGACACACTAATGTCCCTCTTACCAGGCTGGATAAGGGGAAGGCTGCAGTTGGTTGCCTGTCAGAGGCCAGGATTTGCCAGATCACACAAGCATTCAGGTCACTTACCCCTAAGTACCAGTATGACTCCGTCACAGTCCACATGGGCATGAATGATCTGAGACATACCTCCTCGGACTATATGAATATAGGCATGATTGAGTTCTACCAGCAGAAAATGATAGACTTTACCAATTGGTTTAGCTACTGGTGTCATTCCAAATGGGTCCAGTACTTGTTAGCCTGAGAGGACATGGTTGATAGGCCATGCTGCTTTGCCAGGGATGGTCTTCACCCTGTCACCTGTAGGCTTTTGGATATTGGCCACAACATTATTCACCCCTATAGTGCCTTTTTTAGGCATTGCCTAGCATACAAACCTTCCAACATAGTAAAAGCTACTCGGGACAATATATACGTGTTACTGCTCAATGCTAGAAGCCTCAACAAGAAACTACTCTTCCTGGAAGCTCTCCTCACCCTGGAGAATCTGACATCTGTGCAATTACTGAAACATGGTTCAAAGCCATGGAAAGCACTCTGGCAGCGCATGGCTATAATGCCTTTCACACATTTTGACCACCCACTGAACATGAAAGAGCTGTATCTGTCTACATAAAGGATAAGCACACTTCAAAGCTGGTCAAACAGAATGACATGTTTGAGCTACTGCATTCCAACTAACCATATAAAAATCCATTACCATATTGTTGCTAGCTACAGGTCCCCCACTATGAACCAGGAAACCCATACATTGTACCAGAAGGTACTAGAATCACTCACCATCCAGCCTAGTACCATACCAGTGGATGATTTTAACTTCCCCTCCATTAATTGGGAGGCATACACAACCACTAACATGCAAGTCCAAAGATTTCTTGACTTTGTAAATTCAAATGCCCTGGAGCAGCTAGCTGGTCTGCACTCCCACTAGGGGAACAAATATCCTGGATCTGGTACTTATAAATATGGGGGAGTGCTGCATCCTCTTAGTGTTATGTACTCGCTAGTAAGATCAGATCACAGAGTGTTCTCAATTGAAATAAAAGTGAAATTAGTCGCTCCACTTAACCCCAAAAACTTTAAGAATTTCTGTAAGGTCAATTACCACCCATTAAGGGATGACATAGCTAGTTTCCAAGCTCCCCCAAATCTAGAAAACACAGAAACGTATGCAGAGGCATACACAAAAGCCTTGTATGACCATATAAACAACTGCATAAAAACAGCAGTACCAGACCAAAATAAACCAAGGTCAAACCACAAAATCAAACCACCCTGTTGGATCCCTAGTATTAATAGGTTATACAATAAAAGAAAGAAAATCCTGTCGTGAAGTAAGATGGAATGTGCATACCAGAAAAATAAGTCCCTCATTAGTCTAAACAAGTGAATCAGGGTGGGTTCAGGCAACTAGGCGGTACGACACCCCCCTGTGAGACAGCTGGATGTGGACATATGGCAGGTTGGCAGTTTAGCTGCAGTGACAAATTCCTGTGGACAATTCCCTGTGGGAATACAGGAACCCCCTGCACCCTAACCACAGGTGGCAGACACAAACCCCCACAGTGATACACTCTGCACCCCCCAAGAAGCCACCATGTGCATCTGTCAGTGGAACATGTGGCAGGCATAGGATGCCACATGGGCATGAAAGTGGTAACGTGAAACCTGTGTGCTGTGGGCAAAGCCTTTATTAACACAAAATGTAAAGTGATGTGTGTAGTGATTGGTGCGTACTAAACCCAAATATAATCACAATTGCAGAAATGTGCCACAGCATGGAGGAAATCCTGCACATCACTGTAGTCACACTTATGCTGCAAGATGTGCTTTAGGCGACGCTCCCTTACAACAATAGCCATCCTACGCAGTGTCACAGGCATCCCCCTCAAAAGAGACTCCCATCGGGTATCTGTCAGGTTCTGTTCCTGCTGCAGAACAGACAGAAGGTCAGATAGCTGCACAGTAGGCAGTCCCAGTAAAACCTTCAGCTGATGATGCCATGCCTCCACCTGGTTATTTGTCCGTGGGAAGTCCATGTCAGAGACATCACACACATTCCAAAACCTCAAAGGGTAGGATGATGGCAGTCGTTGCTGTGCTGAGCAGCGGGATGCATACTTGCGTGGTCTGCCCCACACATAATAATGGTCCAGAAATACGCCAATAGGCTGAACACAGTCTGGTAAAGTAGCCACAATGTCCAGAAATGCAGGGACAATGTCTTCCAGTGGTAGGAATGCCAATGCAATCAGCTTGCGGATGGCAATTGAGAAAGCAGTGTCTGTACCATAGAGGGTTACAAGGTGGTGATGCCTCATCTGGCGCCAAATGATCTGTGCAAAATGGAATAGGCACCTCTTCAGAATACTCTTAGGGAATGCCTTACGGCTGGCACGGATCGCTGCCTTCTCGAAATCAGTCATAATATACTGTGGAGCCAAGGTGCATCCCTGTTCTGCGGCCATACCCTTCAGTATCTTCCACATATTGTTGTATGCAGACTCTGACTTCCGTGTCATGAGACAGTACACCAGGGGGATGATCCTTGCTGAGGTGGGGGTGCCAATATATCCATGTAATGTATACAGCTGGTGACGTATATCAGCCTGTGTGGGGAAGGTGCCATCCCCAAGAATTATGTCAGACCTGCACAGATCAGTCAGATTCTCTGATGTAGTAAGTAGAACCAAGGAATCAGTCCCATCCATATCAGACTTTCTACGGAGGATAAAGCTGCCACTTCGGAGTGGATAATGGCTGACATCAATATCCGCAAGTGTTGCTGGAGGTGTGGTCATAGATGCCCGTGCCCTCTGCCGTACCCTGGTTATGCTACAACACAGGGTGGCACGGCAAGGCATCTCTTGTAGTACATTTTAATCCATTGTGCCTAGGACACTCCGCATTACCAGGCTTGGCAGGTCATTGCCAGTTACCGCCCTCTGCTGCAGTTCTGCGCACAGTGTAGCCACTTGAGCTGTTGTTGCATCTGGACCGTGCTGGTGTGGCAGTGATTTCAGCAGTTCTTCCCCCTCATCCAGGCGAACAGTGATGGCATGACCTGTGCAAGCCTTTACTCTCCGCTTGATACATGCCCAGGTACCATTTAGGTGGTGCTTCACGCTTCAAATGGTAGAGGTATCCTCCACTAAAAGCATTGGTTTGCCCTGTTGGCTGGGCACTGTGCTGTATCTGTTGCCAAGCTGACCGGGGCTATACAAGTACATGGATTCCATCATGGAAACGCCACTTGTTCATGGCCTCTCGGTATCCATCACAACCAGTGTAGCAGAGAACAACATGTAGACACAACTTTGGTACAGACCAGTAACACAATTTGGATATATTGCTGTACAACACCTTGTGTTGTACCCTTCTGAATATGCCCTGTTTGCCATGATGGCCCTTTGCAGCAGTATACACACCACCTTGCTCGTACTACCTGTCCAGCTAGGGATTCTCTATGTGCAGTTCTCACAGCCATGCAATTGGCAAGTGAATGTAGTCCAGCAGGAGTCTCCCAGCTTGCATACACCACTGGTTCTGCATATACTGCATAAGTCCCCTTTAACACCCAGCTATTGCTGTTGGCCAATCAGGGTGTGGGGCCCACCCTCAGTTTCAGCGAAAGAGATCACATAGGGATGTCTCCCTGCATAGCACCCTTTTCTGCCTACTTGTCCCTGCATATGTGCATACCCCAGCTGCAACAACCATTGGATGGGTTTGGCAACCAACACATTACGGGCATGCTGCCTTGTTGTGGACTTGGAGGCGGGTTGATACTCTTTTGTGTCCCATTCATACTTTCCCTTCCTTTGTGTCTGTGTTCCCTTCTGCTGTGGTTGCTTTTGCAATGTTGGGTAGGTGGTCTGTGATTGCTAGGGTTGACATGTGTCCACCTGCCACTGCCCTAGGGTGGCTCTGGAAGGACAGTGCCCTTCTGTTGCAGGCATACCTCTCAGCCCCTTGGAGTAGGTAGTCTGGACAAAGCCATAGCACTAGTGGTACACATAGGGTCACATTCTGCCTTTGCAAACTTGTACAGTGGATAGGATAACAGGTTGTGCATTAGCATGCGTATTGTGTAGTGTGAAGTCTGAAACTCTAAATGTCTGCAATTACTTTCTAACTCCTGCACACATTGCTTTGCCACTACTCTGCCAGACAGCCACAATAGTTCTCACTATGGGCCACACATAATCTGCAGTAGTCTGGGTAGTCTGCGGAAACTGTATGGTTGGGGTGTATGGGAAGGGATTCTTGTGCTGTTGTGTCTTGTGTATGGTGTGCATGTATGGGTGTTATCATTCGGCTGCAGCTTCTTTGGCATTTTCTGTCCATCAGCTTCCCACAGCGAGATGTACTGTATAGGTTGTGTTTGCGGGTTTGGAATGCTTGTGCATGGGTTACACGTAAGCTGTTTTGTCTTTCTGTGAGTGTTTGGTCCCTCTCCACCACTTGTCTTGCCGATCGTTTGTCTAGCGCAGCTGTTTCCACTGTCAGGAAACAGCCCACTTATTTACGTTAGGGGACATCTCCATTTTCAAGTTTTCCTACTGCATGGATTACCACAGCATATCTGTCTTTTGGCAGCACCGCTCTACGATCTAGCGGTGCTGCAGCCTTCTGCTTTCGGCGTTGCAGCTCGCGGGCATTTGTCTCACGATCTACATGCCGGAACACAATCAGGGTACTCGTTAAGTTTCTGAAAGCAGACTTTGAGGTAAAAATAGCCTCCAAAGCTAAGGATAACCATAGGAAATTTTTCAGTTATGTTCTCAGTCTTAAGGGCAACACCCAACAATGTGTAAAATTAGTTGTAGATGGCATCACCTATACTCACCTGGAAGACGTAGAAAATTTTCTGGCCAACAAAGTCAGCTTAAATTTCATCTCTCCATCACCTCCAGTTCTCCCCCCATGAAATATTCTCCACCACTCAACCACCAATTATCTCCAAAGAACATGTTGCCACTGCACACTCTGAAGCTAAAGCCACTTCTTCAGTGGGCCCTGAGAATATACCGTTGCCTCTTAAACAGCTTAAATCAGGACTTATCATGCCCATTAGGATCTGTTTAATCACAGGCTCTAGACTGGCTTTGTCCCAGTAGTGTAGAAGACAATGACATTCATCCCTCTGTATAAAGGGGGACCATCTACTGACCAGGGAAATTACAGACCTATAGGTTTGACTAGTCTTGTATATAAGGCCATGGAAAGAATAATCACGGACCTGATAAATAATGACATAGGAGACTGCCAAACACTGGACCTGACACAGTTCAGCTTTGCCAAGGGCAGGTCCTGCCTACTGAATCTGGTGGATTTCTTTGAAAAAGTCACTAAGGCAATGGATGAGAGTAAAACAGGACATAGCACCTACCTCGACCTGGCCAAGGCATTTAACAAAATTCCCCACTCAGATATTATAAATAAACTCTCAAAACTGGGCATAAATCCCTATGTCACAACATGGATAGCCAATTGGTTCACAGACAGGACACATGTGGTTAAAGTGGGTGAATCCAGATCCAGCAAGAGGGCAGTTTCTAGTGGTGTGTCACAGGGCTCAGTACTAGCACCACTCCTGTTTGGAATAAACTTTTCTGAAGACCTCTGAATGGCAAAGTCTGCTGATGACTGCAAGCTGGGGGCAATCATTGAATCCCTCAGTGATGTAGATATCCCCTAGGAGGGTCTAGATTAGACAAATGATTGGTGCCAGAATCATGGCCTAAAACTAAATGCAAAAAAAATGCATTATCATAGCCTTTTGGAAGTCAAATAGCTTTGTACAGTGCAACATTTGGCATGTACTTGACTAGGCACTTACAACAGCTGGACTGACCTCAGAGGCTCCTCACAAAGAAAATACAGGGTTTAAATGACATGATCTATGCTGATAGAATAAAAGCCCTATCCCTATTCTACCGGCTATTAAGGGGTGACCTATGCCTGACCTACAAGGCACTCACAAATCCAACTCTGATGTAGCTGCTGCACATCCGCAAGTCAAACAGCATAAGGGACACCCAATCTAGTGATCTAAATTAGGGAGCAACTCAAACAAAACATGCCAGAGAACATGTTTCTCAGAGATTGACCATTCTTTGGAACAGGCTTCTTATTCACATTAAGGAGATCCCTTCCCTGGCCCTGTTCAAATGCACTTTGGATCAACGGATGGGGAGTTGCAAATTCACACCTAGAGTAGTGCCTATGTCTTTTATGGACAAGGGCAATCTGTAAGATACTCAATACACAGGCATAAATCCATGCCATCCTCTTTCCCCTAGAGGTCATATGTTGGGTAAAATTGGGTTATTTTGTCTAGGCTTGTAAGGGCCCTTAAGCCATTAGCCTAGTAATCTTCTATGAACCTAGAGGAAGGGAAAACACACTATGCCTTAGGAGTGCACTTTGAAACCCCTCAAAGCTCCTTTTCTACGAACCAGAAATTTCTCTCTGGTTTAAAAAGTCATGGTGCTTCCCTTCCATTCCTTTTCAGACATAAGCAGCCATGGTAGAAGGGAAGGCTGTTTAATGGACAAAACCTCAGGAGCAGAGGGGGAGGAGTCTAGAGAATCAGGGATTCAGAGGCCTTTCCTCCAGGAAGCAATCTCAGCATTCCTGAAGTCCTGCCCAACTGCTCTTCTCCAGAGGCAGTCTGGGATCAACTCTCTCTCTACCTTGTTCATACAGGACAAGTGGGTGAGGAGCATATTATCCAGAGGCTACAGATTTCCATTCATAATGTCCCCAACACTTTTGTTCATACTCCTCCTAGATGTAACACCCTGACAGACAAGGGCAGATGCAAAGGAGATCGCTCAACTCCTTTAAAGACAAGCCATCCAAGAGGTTTCACTAGACCAGAGAGGGTCCATAGTCTGTTCTAAATTCTTTATAGCTCCCAAGAAATCAGAGTGTTTTGGGCCCATTTATAGACTTAAGTGACGTAAATAATTTTATAAAAAAAGACAAACTTACAGATGGTCATGGTGTAAAGCCTTTATGTTTATAAGAGAGGGACCGAATGTGCTGTAGCAACCTACAGTACACTTTTATCTCCACATAAAAATTACTAAAATAAATTACCAAAGCATCCAGAAGGTATCTCATCTTCCAATTTCTGAGCACTTTCATTTGGTCTTACCCCAGTACCCTGTAATGTACATATCAGTCATTGCAGTCCACCTCATACTGAAAAGATTTGCATCTTCCCATGCCTATTTGATTGTCAGATGTCCACCACAGCAAGGCAGCTCCACATATCAGCAAATATTTGCTTCATTTGTGCATGTCTTAATCTCCATCAGCATCATAAAGTCACAGCAGGAACCATCATAAACCCTAATATTCATAGGATACCATCTGGACACAAGATTACAAATTTTTAAACCTCTAGAAGTGAGACTTCTAAAATTAACAACAAAGATTTCAAAGCTTATGTTTATACTCATTCAGCCACAATCCAACTAGTTCTCCAGACAGGATTCTAAATGTAGGTGTTACATGGGAGCTTGAGTGTGCAATGGTCTCAGTCAGTATATGGAATGAACAAACCCATTCAACTTTCCTATGTTTGCAGACATCATCTTATGTGATGGATCCAATCTCCTACTTTTCCAGCAGGACAACCATTCATTCTTTCCCTTCTGAGGACCACTGTGAACACAGACTCCTCCTCTGTGGGATGAGATGGGAGTTTGAAGGGAAGAGTGGTTCAAGGGACCTGGACCCAGCAAGAGACCAATGTTCACATCAATATCCCAGAAATGAGGGTGGTCCCCCCCTAGGGTTACAGACCTTTAAGGACTTCTTTCCCAGGTTATGATTTTTATCCATACAGACATGTTCGTGATATGGTATATCAGCAAGCAGGGAAGAGCACGGTCCTGTGACTAGAGGTTATGCCAGTGGGCAATGACTTCACGCGTCTTCACAGAAAGATAAGACTCATAAACTTTATATAATTAAATGAAAGAGAATTTATCTTTGGGCACTCCACCAGGGAATGTACCCCTTCTTTGTTGCAGTTTCTCCACTTTTACAGTTTGACTACTCTCTTCGATTCACACTTTAGTTATTCCACCATTACTTCTCTAACGCTAATCTCCCATTAAAAAGTGTAAAGCTTTTCCAAAAGGCGCTTTCCTTCTGTGGCTTTCTGTTAAAAACACTTCTATCCCTGAGATGTAAATTTTGCATTGGGGGCTTTGACTCATTCTACTCCTCCCCCTTTGAACCTGCCTCCTCATTTGACTTGATACCTCTCCTGGAAAACCTTGTTCTTTCTTAGTAGCTGTCACTTCAGCCTGATGAATTTCTGAATTGCACACTCTTTCCTCAAAACATCCTTAGTTTGTCTTCCTGAAGGGTAGACTGTCTTAAACCAATCCCTCTTTTATCCACAGGATCACTTCAGAATTCATGAACAAGACCATTCATCTCCAGTGTGTAACATAGATTTTCTGTTGTAGCCTTAGGTAGTGGAATTATGAATCAAAGTATTGGCAACTATCCCTCTGGATAGCTAGTGTAGCTTTAGGTGTAAAGGTGTTCTACAAAAACCTGCTTCATTCCTTTTCTCCATGGAGATAAACAAGCTGCCCGTAAATCACCTTCCAATTTTACTTTGCGCAGAAGACAAGAGACTATACCGATGTGTGGAAATGTGTAATTTAAGTGAGTGTATTGTATCCTTAAAAGTTTTTTATAATTAATGTTGATTGATTGATTAATTAATGATTTAATTGGCAACTGAGAGTATTTAAGACCTTGTGTTTTTGTAAGACAGAACTCCTTGAAGGCTTTGTGAAGCCGAGGCGCTAGAGTGCTTTCTTTGGTGTTATTGACCGAATACTGTTTTATTAAATTTATTTTTCTGGCTCATTCTTAAACGTTCATTGTGTTCTACATATATTTTAAGTGCTGTTGTCATTTTTGAAGACACTATACCACTTAAACCAATCCCTCTGAAAAGTACATCTGCAGTCTTACTTTCGCTCTTCAGTTCACTAGATCAGTAACAAAAAATAGTGCTTAATTCAACCAAAACAAGAATGCTTTTTGATGCCAAATACAAACTGAGCAAACCTTCCTGTGCATTACAAATTACTGATTTACAGAAACTTTTCTACAGAAAATACTAGCGCATTTAATTATTTAGGACTATATTTAGATCCCTCTTTCTCCTTTTTCCTCCAGTTAGACAACACAGAAAAGAAAACTAATCCATTGCTATCCCTGGTCTCTTAACTTTAATGTTTTCATTTCTGTTTACTCATATATATATATATATATATATATATATATATATGTATGTATATATATATATATATATATATATATATATATATATATATATATATATATATATATATATATACACACACACACACACACACACACACACACACACATATATATATATATATATATATATATATATATATATATATATATATACGAACAAACTTCGTGACAAAAAAGCATTCAAAATTAATTGAAGAGAAAACACTGAAAACTCTTGTATTATTTAAAGCTTTCATCTTCTTTACTAGCAAGACTTCTTTAGAACGACATGTTTCATTATTAAAAGCAACCATTTTAGGTCATAGGTTCACAGGTAGGTACGAGGCTATCGGCCCAAGGGCCTATGTAAGCCTAGCCAACAAGATTCCCTGGCTTACGCCACCCAAGAAAGTTATTTTCCTATGGCACTGTCGAGCAGAGGCACAGAAGTGATCTCCAGGGTGTATTCCCTATTTCCCATCCCCTCATCAAGATTTTTCTTGAAGATTGCTAATGAAGAACTTTGCTTGACATAGATAGGTAGCATGTTCCAGAGTATGGGAAGTCTCTGAGACAGGAATCTATCCCTCCAGCATGTCCTGTTTATTGTGATGACAAGGTTTAGGTCCCTAGAGCGTGTAGCTCGGAGGGATTGGAATTTCTTTAGGTGTAGCATGTCTAACAGCTCTGGGTTTGACATAGCTTTATATGTTAGGCAGAGATCACCTCAGAGTAGGTGATATGCTACGGAGTAAAGCTGAAATTTTTTAAGACGGTCAGTGTAGGCATTTGTTTGAGGCCAGTAATCCTCTTTGTGAGGTACGTATGTGGCCTTTGCAGCTGCTGCAGATGTCTTGTGAGGTACATTCCAAAAGGGGCATTGTACTCTATAATTGGTCTAATGAGTGTCAGTTAGAGGGGAACAATGACCCCTTTTTTCCTGGATGAGAACCTTTTTATGATGAGGTGTGCCATGTAGAAGGACTTCCTGACTACTGTGGCGATGTGACTATTAAAGGACAGACTACTGTCCACCTGGGTCCCAAGGTCTCTTATCACACATTTGGTGTTAAGTAGATTGTTGCCTATGTGGTAGTTCATGGGTACAGAGTTTTTACCAAAGGGGATGACACTGCACTTTTTAGCAATGAGCTTGAGGCCATGGCTCTGACACAAGGCATCTGTTTCGGCGAGGCCCTTCTGTAGGTTGTCCACATCATTTGGGGACTTGACTATGGCTCCTAGTTTGCAGTCATCTGCAAACTTCGTTAGCCAGAGGCCTTCTGTGTTAGCCTGTACTTCAGAGAAGTAGATACCAAAGAGGAGTGGTCCCAGGATGGAACCCTGTGGTGCTCCACTTGTCACTGCTTTGAGATCAGATTTGGAGTCTGCAACTTTTACAGTGTGGTTTCTGTCAGTGAGCCAGTTGGCAACCTATCTTGTGATGTAGGGATTTATACCTAGTTTAGTGAGTTTAGCTATAATTCCAGAATGGGGGATGGTGTCAAAAGCCATGGCGAGGTCAAGATAGGCTGTGTGAACCACCTTACCCTCATCTACTGCTTTGGTGACTACCTCAAAGAAGTCGATCAGGCTCAGGAGGCATGATCTGCCTTTCACAAACCCGAACTGGGTGGGATCCAGAGTTTGGAGGTTACCAATTTCTTTGTTTATGAGTTCCATGATGATACGTTCCATGGCCTTGCAGACCAGGCTCGTCAGGCTAATAGGTTGATAGTTCCCAGGATCAGTGGTGGCTCCCCCTTTGTGGAGTGGGATAACTGTTGCTGTGCACCATTCAGTGGGCACAAAGCCTGATGCAAGGCTATTATTGAACATGGTGCTTAAGTGGGGAGCCAGTTCGTTCTGAAGTTCATGTAAAATGCAGCCTGGGATGTTGTCCGGTCCCATGGATGCTGTATTTTTGGCTTTAGAGAGTGCAGCTTTTACCTACGTAGTTGTGATTACAGGGACTCTGCATTCTTCCTGTATAGATATGGGCCCTTTAGGGGGTGGGGGTGTAAAGTTAGCACTGAACCTATCTGCCAGGATGTTGGCAATATCAGTTGGCTCTGTAATTTTCATGCTGTTGTGCTGTAACTCAGGGCAGATCTGGGTGTTGCCATCAAGATTCTTGACATAGCTATAGAATGCTTTGTGGTTGTCCTTAGAATTAGTGGTGATTTTGTTTTCGTAGCTAGCTTTGGAGGATCTTATAAGGGATCTCAGCTTCTTACTGAGGCTGACCAGGGAGCACCTCCACTCATGGGATTGCATTGTTTAAATACAATATTTCGAGCTGTTTATTTAAATTACCAACACAGTTCTTAACCAATAATACTGTGAGATCTGTGGTCCTGCAAGGTGTTGTGTGCATCTTCATTATCATTATAATAAAGAGGTGATTCAGTTACACGTAGTCCTGCAAGGTGCTGTGTGCATCTTCATTATAAAATAATTGTATTCAGTTATCCAGAGGGGAACCTGTAGTGCCGTGTGTATACAAGGGTCATGTGCTTCCCGTATACCTGAAACAGACACTCCCATTAGGTGTCGTGTGCATACCAGGCAACCGTGTGTCCCACGTATGCTTTGTGATACCTAACATAACACCAGTGGTGTAAACAAAGTTGACCTGTGAAGTCAATTGTTATTACCAAGAATTATTCGTTCCTAGCGGGACGACCCAAAAATTGAAAGTGATTCTTTGGGGTAACTCATGTCTCCAAAGGTACACATGGCTGGGTTCCTGTGTGCGTGGACTACAGAGTGTGTAAGACTGAAGATACTTGGGTTGGGACAAAGTACAAGATGGGTCCCGAGGAGTGGAGGGTGGGCAATGTGTGGTGGTGTGGTTGCTACGGGTCGGCAACCGCAGAAGGGATGGTAGCTGTGTGTGTGTGAAGCTGGGGGGGGGAGGAACTGTGGGTAAAGAAAATATGGGTCGAGGAGAGACTGGGTTGGATGGGCGTGTACTGATCGGCCTGCCTAGTGGGTGGGGGAGAAGGAAAAAAAAAAATCAATAATGCACCCTGTCAGGTCACAATTCAACATGACTACCTTCTGATTAGAACAAGACCAGTTACATTTCAAAACTTTCAATCTCTATACCATTTTAGGGCACATTTAATGTTTAAGCTTTCATTAAGACCTGGGTTAGCATCTGCTCTAAGCTCTAAGGTGATATATATATATATATATATATATATATATATATATATATATATATATATATATACACACACACACACACACACACATATATATATATATATATATATATATATATATATATATATATATATATATATATATATATATATATATATATATATATATATATATATGCATATACACACACACACACACACACACACACACACACACACACACACACACACACACACACACATATATACCCTGCTGGGGGGTGCAGGGGGGCTTGCCCCCTTGCAAAACAGTGTTTACAGATTGTTTTTAGTTATTTTTTCCCGATTCGGTGAATCAGCTTTTGCGAAAGTGCACTTTCAATGTAGTGCACTTTCGTGGAAGTGGGGTTTTACTTTTCTTTTTCGAAATTGTGAAAGTTTGATAAAAAAAAAGTACACTATATATATATATATATATATATATATATATATATATATATATATATTTATTTGTGTGTATGTATGTATGTATATATATATATATATATATATATATATATATATATATATATATATAGTTAGATATAAATGCACATGTAAAGGAACTGAATGGCTGTGTTGTACATAATTGTTTACATTAAGCTTGCATAATCTCAATGTTTTTTCTCCTTGTATGTTATATTTTGAAAAGTTTGATGTAATGGGATCCTATCTCGCCTACATTCATAACTGATGTGTTCGGAGCCGATCCATCGGCTCCGACTCGGCCACTATATAGTAGAATGAAGTCTCTAATTGGCTGGGCTATCCCTTATCCCAGAATGCACCACGCCTGCTTCCCCAGATCTCGTTTGCCGCTTTTCAAGCTAGACGTGGTCTCGACTTGGCTGGAGCTAAGTGGTTTTTTGTATACTTTTTGGTCTTTTGACCTAGGGGCTTCTTCACGAATTTAACAAACAGCTGTTTTAACAGCTTTACGTGTGTGTGTGAAAAGTTTTCGGTGTGATTGGTATTTTATACTTACCGGGCAAGGCCCGTTTAAGTTAGAGGGCCCTTGCCCTTATTTGTGAGTTAATGTGCTTATTTGTGATCCAATGTGTTGAATTTTGTCTACTTTAAGGTTTACTTGATTGATTTAGCCCGTTTAAGTTAGAGGTTTTCTGCCAGATTCGTGTTCTCTATCTCGGGCCAGTCCTGTTTTGAGTCAAGGGCTCGTGCCCTACTTTAAGGTTAAGGTAAAAAAAGATAGGATGTCTAAAGAGCAGAAGTCTGGCTTTAAAAAGTGCACCAAGTGCAATTACAAAATGTCTATTACTGATAGCCATGCTGTTTGTGTTTATTGTTTAGGACCGAAACATTTGCAGGAAACATGTAGTGTTTGTCATGCTTTTTCCTCTAGGGTCCTTCAAGAACGTAAAAATAAATTGATCCTTAAGGGCCTTATTAAGCCCTCTTTTGAGGAAGCCTTGGCTTCTCCTTCCTCTCCAGCTTCTAAAAATAAAAGGTCGTCGGCTCCGACCAGTCCGTCGGAACCGACTTCCAAGAAGCATAGGTCGACCTCTTCTTCCTCGGCTCCAATGGCTTCGGAGCCTCGGGTGGAAGGGTCTGTCTCGATACCTCTTTCCTCGGCTCCATTGGTGTCGGAGCTGCAGGTTGGGGGATCGAGAGGCGAATCACCTTCTTCAGCTCCTTTGGTCTCGGAGCCATTGGAGGTGTGCAGCTCAGACTCTCCTCCCTCGGCCCCAAAGTCCCCTTCGGCGCCGATGCTTGTTCATACGGTTCCGGATCCAGTGCCGATGGTGTTGGAGCCATTTCGGAGCCGGTCCCCTGGTTTATCGGAGCCGAAAGAGAAGTCGTCTCGGCCCCCATCTATTTCCTCTAAATCCTCCAGGTTATCAGACTCAGATTTGGACAGAGTTATCCAGAGGCTTTTCCAGTCCCCGGTTTTTGCAAAAATGGTCTCGGCTCCAGCCCACTTGGCTCTGGAGCCGGCCCCCATTTCGACGCACTCGATTCCTCCTCCAACTTCTTCTGAACCGTTGGAGTCGGTGATGGTGGAGTGGAGCAGAGTTGTCCAGTCGGAACCGAGACTCCCTCGGAGCCTCTCGGTTCTGACCATCATTCCTACCCTGTCCTCGGCGTCAGGGTTCGGTATCGGGACTTCCTTGATCGGGGCCGAGGGGAACACTTTGGAACTGGTAGCTTCGGTGCCTAGTCTCCTCCTCAGAGCGTCGGCCGCAGGGATTCCCGGTACCGTCGTGGTCTCTCAGCCGGTGTCCTCCGTAGAGTCTGGAGGTCCTGCCTTTGAGGCCATGAGGAGTGCGCTGGCCATGTCCTTGCCAGCTCAGCAAGTCTCTACCTCACCGTCCCTAGACTTGGGAACTGGTGCTTCTGGTGTGCTTCATTCCCATGACAGCGGGGCCCCAGGGCCTGAGGATACCCCCTTGGGGGGTTCCCTTCTCCCGGGAGGTCCTTTTGAATCCGCTTCAGATGAACCTCCAAGGAAAAAATTGTGCAAGAGGAAGCACATTGACTCCCAGGATGAGTCTATCACATCAGATACTGACCTCGATGATGCGGAGGGGTCCCCAAAATCGTCCTCGGATGACGTCTCATTCTCAGATATCCTCGAGATCCTGAGACAGAGAGGCGATTGGCAGTCCAAAACCCCTTCCGCAGAGGAGTCAGTCTTCCTCAAGGCTTTTGGGGCCCAGCCCTCCGCCTCCTGGGTGTCTCCTCCCTTGATGAATTGCTAGATTTAGTTTCTCGAAGGGTGTGGGAACACCCTGACTCTGTGGAACCGATGCCCGCCAGGCCTAACAAGTTCCTCTCAGCCCCTCCTCAAAAGGAATTTTTGACCAAAGGAGTTGCAGTAGATGCGATGGTGGTGGCATCTGCCACTCAGCAGGACGTGGCAGAGGCTTCAACATCTATTCACCCTCCTAATAAGGATTCCAGGAGCATGGATAGGTAGGAAGCGTACTTTCTTCAGCAGCCTTTACCCTGTGGTCGCTGAATTATCTTTGTCATTTTACCAGGCTCCAAAGGGACCTCCTCAAAGAGTTAGGTGAGTCTCTTACGGGTAATCTTCCTGAGGCATTAGCCCAAACTGTTGGCACCCAGATGACTACCCTATCTTTGATAGTCAACTCGTCCATGAGGCTCATTTCATATGCGGCCGAAGGGGCGAGTAGAGCAGCGGGAACAGGCGTGGCTCTTAGAAGACACGCCTGGTTACGCTTGTGTCCCTTTGCAGAGGCCTTTAAGTCTTCCTTCACTGACGCCCCCTTTGATGGGTCCTCCCTGTTTGGACCCAAGGTGAAGGACACACTGACTCGATGCGAGCAGGAGGGCAAGACCTTGACTGCCGTGGGGGCCCGTTTTTCCGCTCCCTCTAGACCTTACCCCAAGGCCCAGAGAGGAGGGAAAATGTGGTTCAGAAAATCTCAAAGGTCTTTCCCTACTCCACCGAGTGATTCCCCCCTCTAGAGGTAGGGGGGGATTCAGGAAGACGCCACCCCAGAGGCGGCAGAGGCCCCCGCAACTCTGGAGACCGCGATTCCTTTCGTGGTCCATCCTACGCTCACCGTCCCTGAGACGTGGCCCGACTGCGCATCTCCGGAGCCAGTCGGGGGTCGCTTTGCGGAACACCCACAGGCTTGGGAATCTATCACCAAGGATCAGTGGGTGCTCTGAACCATAACCGGAGGCTATCTCATCCCTTTCATAAAGCCCCCTCCTCCTATCAGGAAAATCCCGGATGTGCCACCCAGTCAGCGGGATCAAGCAGCGGTCGAGGTCTCAAAGCTGCTAAGAAAAGGAGTCATCCAGCCTGTCCCCGCCGACCAGATCGGATCAGGAACTTACTCAAGACTATTTTTGATGCCAAAAAGACAGGGGACTTAAGGCCCATTTTGGACCTTAAATCATTGAATCGCTTTGTAAAAAAATCCAAATTCCAAATGGTCACCCTTCAGTCCATTCTCCCGTTATTGGAGAAGGATGTCTGGATGTGCTCCATAGATCTCAAGGACGCTTACTATCACATCCTGATAAGTCAAGAGTCCAGGAGTCACTTACGCTTCCACCTGGGAACCAGTCATTTCCAATTCCGTGCACTGCCCTTTGGTCTCACCACAGCCCCCAGGGTGTTCACCAAGTGCCTGGCAGTAGTGACAGCTCACTTGAGAAGTCTAGGATTCCAAGTGTTTCCCTATCTAGACGACTGGCTCCTTACTGCCACCACCAAGCATCTATTAGTTCGGGCACTTATGACCACAGTCAGTTTGGGTCATTCACTAGGAATCACATTCAATTGGGGAAAATCTGTGCTGCAGCCGTCTCAGTGTATTACCTTTATAGGCGCAGAGTTAGACACAAAAAGAATGCGAGCATTCTTGCCGGTAGAAAGGATTCAGGTCCTGCAGTCTCAGGTTCAAACCTTGTTACCCAGATCACGAGTTCAGGCCAGACTGATTCTGCAGTTATTGGGCACGATGGCCTCGACTATTCTTCTAGTCCCCTTAGCCAGGCTGCACATGCAGGTGCTGCAATGGCTACTGTCGGTTCAATGGTCCTTTCAGGATCTCCCCTTGAACCATTTGGTCCAGATTACGGAAACTTGCCATCAGGACCTACGTTGGTGGCTGCTTCAGTCCAACCTGGACCAGGGGCGACCCTTTGCCCTTCAGCCTCCCGTCGCCACGGTGACCACGGACGCCTCCCAGATAGGGTGGGGGGGGGGCATTATCTGGACAGGTCTGTCCAAGGTACGTGGCAGGCTCACGAAATGCACTTACATATCAATATCCTGGAAATGAGAGCGGTGCTACTGGTGTTGCAAGCACTTCATCATGTTCTTCCCTAGGGTACTATTGCAATCCTATCTGACAACATGTCGGTAGTCTGGTACATAAACAAGCAAGGCGGAACCAGGTCCTACCCTCTTTGCCGAGAGGCCATGAGAGTGTGGCATTGGGCGATTTCTACCCAGCGTTTCCTAGTGGCAACGCACATTCCGGGGAAATCCAATGTGATTGCAGACAGGCTGAGCAGGACTTTCCTGTTGCCCCACGAGTGGTCCCTCAACGACATGGTGGCTGCAAACATTTTCGCCAAGTGGGGCCTCCCTTGTTGCGACTTGTTCGCCAGCCCTCACAATGCGAAATGCAGGGAGTTCTTCACTCTGACTCCCTCTCAGGGGCAGATTCCCAGGGACGCTCTAGCTCACAGTTGGCCCCCCCGGTCTACTTTACGCTTTCCCTCCGGTTCCCCTTCTCCCGAAGGTGATACAGAAGGCGATTTATCTAGGAAGCAACATGATTTTGATCGCTCCACACTGGCCTCGTCAGGTTTGGTTCCCCTTCCTTCTGAGGTATGCGGTGGACGGCCCATGGTTTCTGGACCTGGTGCCCGACCTGTTAACTCATCAGTTGGGACAGTCTCATCCATCCCTCAGGTCCTTGAGGTTGGCCGCCTGGTTACTCCACTTCCAACCTTAGTCAGAGATAACTCTCTTTCTCCAGACGTCATCCACATTTTATCCTGTTCTCACAAACCTTCCACTATTAAACTGTATTCCAGCAAGTGGAAGAAGTTTGCTATTTGGGCCCAGCAACGAGGTATAGATCCCCTTACCGCCCCAGTACCTCAGGTTTTAGAATTCCTGGCTTCTTTGTTTTATTTGGGCTCTTCAGTTTCCACAATAAAAGTCCAACTGGCAGCTATCTCTAATTTTCATGTCTCCTTTGAGCCTTCCTTAATGGCAAACAGGCTTTGCAAATCTTTCCTTAAAGGAGCGTGGCTCCTTCGGCCCCCAATAGCCCATCCTGTGCCCCCTTGGGATCTGAATATGGTTCTAGCTTCTTTAACTGCCCGTCCCTTTGAACCAGCAGCTACTTGTGATATAAAATTTCTATCTTGGAAAACCGCCTTTTTGGTGGCAATAACCTCTGCCAAGCGGGTCTCAGAGCTTCAGGCTCTCTGTTCTAATCCCCCTTATTTGATTTTTCACAAAGACAGAGTGTCTCTCAAGTTAAATCTCTCTTTCTTGCCCAAGGTAGCATCCCCCTTATGCATTCAACAATCCTTGGAGCTCCCTGTGTTTTTTCCCAAATTCTCCAATAGCGCAGAATATATCTTCCATCAGTTGGATGTTCACAGACAACTGCATTTTTATTTAAGTAGGACCAATCAGACACAAAAGTCAGATCAGCTGTTTGTGTCCTTTGCGGAAAATAGGTTAGTCAACCGGTGGCTAAAACCACCATAGCCAAATGGATTAAAGATTGCATCTCCTACATCTATTCACAGTCCGGCAAAGAGCTACTATTCCCAGTCAAGGCTCATTCTACCAGGGCAATGGCTACTTCTGTAGCATTCCACTCCAAATTATCGATAGATGATATCTGTGCGGCCGCTACCTGGACTTCTCCGCACACCTTTATTTCTCATTACACGATAGATGTGGCTTCTCGAGGTAGAGCTTCCTTTGGTTCCACAGTTCTCAGGAGTGTTTTCCAATGAGCCACCCGGGATTTAGGTGCTAGGGATACTGTCCCATCAGTTATGAATGTAGGCGAGATAGGATCCCATTACATCTTTTAGTTATGTACTTACCATAACTTCGGATGTATGGTATCCATCTCGCCTACATTCATACGTACCCACCCTCCTTCCCCCTTCCCATTGGATTTAGAGGAAATGTTGCTACTTACTGAGTTTTTTTTCTTGAAGGACTTTAGTTTGTTACAGTTGTTGGTATGTTTCTGTGCCTGGATGTAGGTATATGAAAGTGAACAAACAAGATGTGGGGAAGCAGGCGTGGTGCATTCTGGGATAAGGGGTAGCCCAGCCAATTAGAGACTTCGTTCTACTATATAGTGGCCGGGGAACCCATCAGTTATGAATGTAGGCGAGATGGATCCCATACATCCGAAGTTATGGTAAGTACATAACTAAAAGTTAATCTCAAATCAGTTTTCTTTTGTTTAATTGCTTCCCAGACTGAGACTGAAATTGTTCATTTGTAAACAGTGTGTACCCTGGTTACAAAATTTAAATAAATACATTTGCAGTATTTCCAGTGGCATATCATCAGAGTAAGTGGGAGCTATTTTGGAGAATGCTCTTTCAGTGATGATGAACTCAAAAATAGGTCAGGCTCACATTAGGCCGTCACTATTACAGGGAGAGTTGGGTTGTTCCCTGTGGAGCAGTTTACATTGTAATAAGGGACAATACCTCTCACATACTAGTTTATAAGTCAGACTGTTTAACAGAAGAGCACTATAGCTTGCACTGCCAGTCATTTTTATTTGGATATGGTGGTGCAGCTGTGCTCACTTTGATTAGTATGATGTAGGAATCCATTTTGTTTTCTGATTGTTTTCATGATAAATTTTGTTCAGATGATGAAATCAATGGAAGGCCATACTCAAGACTGGGTAATAGCATGTTGATAACGATAGCATGCCTTCCTTCCACAGCTGGTAGATTTGTGATTTTGTAAGTCATCATGAGCTGCGACAATGCTTCATTAACATTTATTTCAGCTTGTGCTGCAAAACTCATATTCTGATCTAGTATTAGACCACAATATTTCTGTGAGGTATTACCAAACAGAGGAGAGCCACAGGTATCAGTTATGGTGATACTGTTCACTTTCCTGAGATGTTGCGGGGAACTGAAAAGCATAGTATTCGTCTTTTAAGTGTTAATGGTCTTCTTTTTGTAGTTTGCCAGTTCCACAGCAGTGCAAAATCTCTTTGCAGTTTTATGGTGACTGACCTTTATTTTTTGCCTGCCTTTGTGAGGACTATCTGTGTATAGTAAACTGTCACTTTGTAGGAGATCCCATGGTAAGTTATCAGTGAAGGGAGAAAGTAGTTGTGGGCTTAATGTGGAACCCTATTGAATACCTTAGCTCCTTATGGATGTGTTTTAGGCCCCGTTTTCAGTACTTGGCAGTTTTATTCCTTTTCATGTCATTTCTTTGTCTGTTAAAGAAATGTTTCTCATCTGCCTGTCTATTGCATTTAGTGTTTCACATCTTTCTTTAAATCCTCCTAATTATCTCTCTTTGATTTGTTCCTTGCTGTCTTGAATGCATCAGTGATTTTATTTTCTCCATCAACCATTCTGGTGACTTGCTCATTCATCCACCAACTTGTTCGCAAACAGCAACTTGCTTGTATCTAGAAAGTCGTTTGTTCTTCAATCTGGTGTTTGTGGCATGATCTCCTCCCTTGATCCTTCATATCTTGCCCAGCATTATCTTTCATACCTGCCATGATGCCTTTGTCTCCTTTGTCCATAGTTTCTTCTGGTAGCTTTTCTTTGGTTTTTCTTTAGGAGGCTATCATCACCTGTATTGTATGAATTTTAAAACTGCATGCAGTGTTTGGAGTTTCACCAAGGCCCTTTGCAGTAGGATAATTATTTTCTTACTTCTAGACTCCGTTTCCTAAGGATACATCTGAGTTCCGTGTTTGTTACTGTTGTTGTGCTTTCATACTGTTGCTGATTGTCCAATCTTATAGTAGTCAGTCCTACAGGTGCTTTTCCTATTTTGTTGTCCTCATTTTTAGTTGCATCCAGGTTGCTGTTCAAGACTAATATTATGCACTTGTCTTCACTGAACCTCACTCCCACCTCTCTGGCTACCTGGACAGCATTTCTACATTTTTCCTAAGGCTGTCCCCTCATCCTTGTCTGCAGCTGCTTTCTTTGTGTTATCCACAGAGATGTTTATCCTTCTCTGTTTCCTCAGATAGATCAGAAACAGAATGAAGAGCAGAGGCCCAGAACAAACACCTAGAAGGCTCATCTGATCTGCACACTTGACCATGACAGAACAGTAAACCTGCCTCCATCCCTACCCTATGTGCCTTATACTTCAGACAAGCCCCTATGCAGTGCCGACATGCAGATGAAAAAGACTGAAAACACAGGAGAAGAGCGAATCTCGAAGATTGCTGTTCTCTTTAAAACTTTTTTTTTTGAAGGGGGCAAGCCCTCCTGCTCCCCCACACCCCCAAACTTGTTTATACCACCTCTGAGATTGCGATACCTCGGAGAAAAGGGAATATTCCGAGAAATGGCATTTCAGACTTGTGGTATATACAAGTCCGATTTTTCAACCATTCAGTCCCGTATCTCAAGACTCACTGTAGCTGATCCCGACATATCAAACGGTTACCCAATTTTACCCCAAGCACTCCTCCTGCATTTTTTCTAGTAGTAGTCTGTGAGGAACCTCAAAAACATTACTGAAATTCAGGTAAATGAACTTCACTTGGACTACTTTATCTAGTTCCCCCATGATCCAGTTGTAAAAATATATATCAGGTTTGGCTAACAGCTTTCTGGCCATGAACCCATGTTTGTTTCTGTCCTGGAGGAAAACAATCAATCAGTCTTCCTGTTTTAGGTTTGCCACATTCATGAATACAGAAAGTGGGAAAAAGTGCATGATTTTGACAGAAAATACAGGACTGGACTTCACTTTTCATTTTTTTTTCATTCTTGTTTTTTGCCAAAATAAAGTTTACACTGTGTTGTTTCATCTAATATTATGGTGTTTCAGGTAAGTCTTTTATACAAGTATTAATAGTTACTTGAGAAATGTTTTTCATCTTAAAATCTCATGCCATTCCTCAGTGGACATATTTTTTTGTAGGACATTAGTGCCAAAATAGGGACTGTCCTGCATAAAGAGGGACAGGTGGTAACCCTATCCTGTTTGGATTATTTTCTATGACCCTCCTGACCACTGATGTCAGATAGACTGGACTGTAGTTTACTGGGTTCTTTTTGTTCCACAATCCTCATTACCATATGCAGAAAAAAATAATGTCTTCTGGAGCTGTGAAACATCTGCACTGGGCAGTGACCTGCTGAAGCTGTCCATCATAGTATTATCCAGCACTGTACATATTTTTGAGTGTGTTGGGGGGAGGGAAAAAGATTGGCCTCACTACCCTGTAATCTCTCAGGGTAGCCGGTCTCTTTTAGTGACTTGTCTTTAAATACTGCTATTTGTCTATTGCTCTTCAGACATTGTACATTCTCCCTCCCATTGTTACACCCACCTGCTGCTTTTCTTAATGAATACTGAGGGCAGTATTCTTTCAGTGTTTCATCTTGCTGTCCACCATCTGTGACCTTTTTCCTCTCCTTACTTAACTTGGTTAGATTTTTAACCCTTTCCTTGTCTCTCAAGAAGTTTGTGTTCTTTTTTCCTTACTCCTACTAATGCCTTTGCTGATCTGACTTTGTTGCTCATTTGACTCCACAAAGAGTGTTTCTTCTAGCCCTCCACCTCCTGCTTTCCTCCTATTTGCTCTGATCACTAGTCTCGCTTCCCTGCATAGCCATCCTGCTTCCATAGCCAAAAGCACCCTACCCCCTATCCCATGTCCATGGCTTATTTGCCCTTTCTGTTTTCTTCTGGTCTTTCTGCTCCTCTTTTACTTGTTTTATCTAGATCTGCATAGCTTGCAGGTATAGTCCCATATCATTGTCATTGTCCTGGCTTTTGTGTTTTCCCCCATCCTAAATCTCATCATGGGATGTCAGTGCTAGCAAGTGTGCCTTCACCCTGATATCCCGGACTCCTTGCTCCTTGATTACTACCACATTAGAATTATTCTCTTTTTGATATACCTACCTGCTAATTGCATCTTCTTGGTTCAAGAGCTCATTCATTTTCCTATTTTGTTCATCTCTGGAAACTGAGACCTCAGAGACTGCCTCTAGTTGATTTTGCACATATCACTGATTCTGTTCTTCTTACTCCATTATTTTCATTTTTTTTTTTGCAGTTGTTCATGCCGTTACATTGGGTATGTCAGGAAGTTAATATAAATCTGTATGCTTTTTCTCAGCTTATCAATACTCCAGCAAGATAAAGCAAAGATCTCTAACTGCCAATCCACCCTAGACTGGATCCTAGTATCCCACCCTGCCAATCACCCATCTTCCGGTACACTGTCTAGCTCCCTCAGCGATCATCTGCCAGCATATTTCCTTAGAACAAACTCCCAACAACTGAGAGTACACACTGTAAACTCAGTTAGGAACTCAACTAATATTTGTCAGCATAAATTCAACAATCTCCTACATGAAATAGACTGGACACCCCTTAAACAACTACCCCTTAAGGATGCTGTACTATACTTTAATAATACTTTCCTTCACATACTTAATGCCTAGCTCCCATTTGTATTAAAAGAATCAACACAAATTCAGCTTCATGACTCTCTAAGGAATGTTTTTTAACTGTTTGCTGCATTATTTTAAAATCTGCACTTAAAGTTACATTTTAGTCGAATTTGATCGAAAGTTTGTTTGTTTGTTTAATTTAACTATTGAGGCTGCCCACTAAAGTGCGCTAGCCTGTGTAACTGATTTATCACTGTTTCTGCATTTTCTGTGTGTTTCTATCAAAAAAAAAAACAAAAATAATCCTTGTTTTCCCGCCTCTCCTCGACTAGTTTAGACCAGTTTACAGGCATTGCTATATTCTGGGCTGTGGTGTAGTTCCTGTGTTGTCCATTACCTTACTTGGATAGAAGGAAGTTTCTTTGCTCACCAGTGGGAGTGGGGAGCCTTGAGCAGCCTACCTGTCCCTGTAGGAAGTGACCTCAGCACAAGAAGCTGTAGTAATTGGTTGTTTTGGACCATTTGTAGCTCTTTTGTAGTTCACTGTTTAAAATCCGCCTCTGGGTGTTTTTTTCTGGCTATACTGCTCAGACAAGCTCCTCGTGGTCCTGCAGAGTGGTCCTAGCAGCAGGGAACTCAGAAAAGCGACTACTTTCTGGATTTAAGTATCTTTGCTTTTTTCACTTGAAATAGCTTCTGTAGCTTACCCTGAACTAGCTTAAACTGTATTTTAGCTGTTTGCTGCATTATTTTAATATCTGCACTTAAAGTTACATTTTAGTCAAATTTGATCGAAAGTTTGTTTGTTTGTTTGTTTAATTTAACTGTTGAGGCTGCCCACTAAAGTGTGCTAGCCTGTGTAACTGATTTATTACTGTCTCTGCATTTTCTGTGTGTTTCTATCTAAAAAAACAAAACAAAAAAAAATCCTTGTTTTTACGCTTCTCCTCGACTAGTTTAGACAAGTTTACAGGCATTGCTGTATTATGGGCTGTGGTGTAGTTCCTGTGTTGTCCATTACCTTACTTGGATAGAGGGAAGTTTCTTTGCTCACCAGTGGGAGTGGGGAGCCTTGAGCAGCCTACCTGTCCCTGTAGGAAGTGACCTCAGCACAAGAGCTGTAGTAATTGGTTGTTTTGGACCATTTCTAGCTCTTTTGTAGTTGACTGTTTAAAATCCGTGTTTGCACGGCTTTGCACGGTTGTGCACATAGAGCAGCGCCGGTTAAACAAGGTTAAACTTCTTCTGGCTCCCCCAGGTCTGCTCTTCAAATTTTCCCTTAAGGAAGCTCTACTCTTAGTATAATCAGACTACTCACTATATTATAAGCCTAGCACTTGTTCTCAATACTTCTCTACTAAGTAAGCACTCTGGTACTAAGTAAAGCACTACATCTACTTACCACCCCTGTGAATATCCACTTCCCTTAAAGGTACAGCACTCCCTTATACTGTTCTAGCATGTCGAGTGGTAGATTACTGGCATCCTCTCCAGTTCAGCTGGGCAATCTGGGTATCTTGAGACAATGCTACAATTGTCTCATGTACACAGACAACCCTCTCCATCTCCCAACAAACACAAATACATGTGAGAGATGCAACTATATAGCCAAACTGGAGGCTGAACTCTCTCAACTCAGGGCTGGCATGACCAGACAGGAGGAGATGGTAACCACACACACAACAATCCCAGTCCCACATAGACCTACCACAACTGCAAACCAAACACATAAAAACACAAAGACATACTCGGAGTCTCTAATAAAAAACTTACCAAAACAACAGAGGCTCCCAAAGCAGACATCCAAAAATCCACCACCTCAAAACAAAACACATGCAACACATACTTCAATAAATCAGTGTGTCAACCAATCACAGCCCTTAAGGCCAAACACCTTGCCTGATACAATAGTAATAGGTGACTCTATAGTCAGACACACTGATGTCCCGCTGACCAGGCTGAACAAGGAGAGGGTGACTGTGAGCTGTCTATCGGGAGCTAGGATCCACCACATAACACACGCACTCAAGTCACTCCAAAGCAAGTACAAATATGACTCCGTCATTGTCCATGCTGGTGTGAATGACCTGAGACGTACCTCCCTGGACTACATGAAAAGAGACATAGAGGAGCTCTCCGATTATGTAGCCCAGGCTGGTATGACCCTGACCCTGAACAGCATCTTGCCCTCACCAAGAATGATACCACAATACAAAGACAAGATGATCAGCTTTAATAATTGGCTCAAGTACTGGTGTCATTCTAAGGGGATCCAATATCTGTCTGCCTGGGATGACATGTTGGACAAGCCACTCTGCTTTGCAAGGGATGGCTTACACCTGTCACCACTGGGCTTCCGGATATTGGCTAAGGCTCTTGCCACCCCTATAGTGCCTTTTTTAGGCAAGGCTCAAAAGACAAACCCACCTCCTTAGAAAACAAAAATGGAAAAAAAACTAAGGGTAATGCTGCTCAACTCCAGAAGTCTAAATCTCAAGATGCAGGCACTTGATGCAGTCCTCAGCATGGAGAACATCGACGTCTGTGCAGTAACTGAAACCTGGTTCAAGGCTCCTGAGAGCACTCCAGCACTACCAGGCTATACCTCGTATCATGCTTTTCAGCCCCAAAACCCGGGCCAAACCACAAAGGGAGGGGGAGTGTCCATATTCATCAAGGACACCCACACCTCCAGGTTATTAGCAACACATGAAGCATCAGAGACCATACAGGTGCAACTAACCAAAGGCAAAACTGCTATACAACTGGTAGCATGTTCCAGACCACCCTCCCAATCTCAAGAACCCCACTCAGCCTTCCCAAAGACATTGGAGGATATGAATGTATCACAAAATACCATCATACTGGGAGACTTCAACTACCCAAACATAGATTGGGTACATTATTCTAGCCCTAATACCCTAGCCCAAAGGTTCCTGGAATTCATAAATTCAAATGCACTGGAACAACTAGTCACCTCTCCCACTAGGGGAGATAATATACTAGACCTGATCATCACAAACATGGGGACAAAATGCTCCACACCGGACGTATACCCCTCACTAGTGAGATCTGACCACAAATTAATCACCCTGGATATACATATCCCACCTCCACCCCCAGCACAAAAGACCACAGTGAAAAACTTCTCAAAAGCAGACTTCACTCTTCTTAAGACTGAGATGGTATCCTTTAAGCCCACTGTGCCAGTGGATACCACATCCCACAATGCCGAATCCTTCACAAATGCTTTCTATGGACATCTCCAAGAATGCATGGATCATGCAATCCCAAATAAATCCAAGTCCCTCTCCACCAAAGGTAAGCATCCTGTCTGGTGGACCTCAGCCATAAACAAATTGTATAACAAAGAAGGAAGCTACTGCACGTCAGAGCAAAATCCCATGAAGGGAAGACATCTCTGATCAACATTAGCAGAAAACTATGTTCTCTCATAAAAACATCCAAGGCCAACTTTGAGAGAAAAATCACTAAGGACACTAAAGATAACCACAAAGCCTTCTTCAGCTATGTTAGAAACCTGGGCGGAAACCCTCAGATATGCTCAGAGTTGGTTCACAACAACAAAAAATACACTGAACCCACAGATATTGCCAACATTCTGGCTGACAGGTTCAGTGCAAATTTCTCCCCTCCCTCACCCCCAAAAGAAGAAATACTTATCCCAGCTGAATGTAATCTCCCTGTCATCTCAGATGTCCAAGTGAGAACTGCCTAAACAAAGCAAAAAACACAGCATCAATGGGACCTGACGGTATCCCGGGTTGCTTGTTACATGAACTCCAAGAGGAGCTAAACCCACACATAAAAATGCTATTTAACCTTATCCTTACTTCGGGATATGTAACTGAACACTGGCGTACAGCAACAGTGGTCCCACTCCACAAGGGGGGGTGCCTCTACAGACCCTGGAAACTACTGCCCCATAAGCTTAACCAGCCTGGTCTGCAAAGCTATGGAAAGAATCATTATGGAACTTATAAACAGAGGGATAGGGGACCTACAGACACTTGACCCCACCCAGTTCAGCTTTGTAAACGGCAGGTCCTGCCTTTTAAACCTGGTTGACTTTTTCAAAACAGTCACTAGAGCCATTGATGAGGGCAAAGCAGTCCATACAGCATACCTGGACTTGGCTAAGGCCTTTGACACAATACCCCCCTCGGGCATCATAGATAAGCTCAACAGCTTAAAAGTAAACCCTTATGTCACTAGATGGGTTGCAAACTGGCTAAAGGACAGAACCCATAAAGTTAAAATCGCTGGAGCAATGTCAGACTCAAAGCCAGTCACAAGTGATGTCCCACAGGGATCTGTCCTGGGACCCCTCTTGTTCGGCATTTATTTCTCAGATGTTAAAGCAAACATGGGAGGGCTGTGGCTGACAAAGTTTGCAGATGACTGCAAACTAGGCGCCATAGTCGATACACCAGCAGACACATACATACTACAAAAAGGTCTCACAGAAACGGACAACTGGTGCCGGAGTCACGGCCTTAAACTAAATGCCAAAAAATGTATAGTCATCCCCTTTGGGAAAAACAAAGTACCCACAAATTATCACATAGACAGCAACCCACTGAGTATGGAAAAAGTAATCAGAGACCTAGGGACCCAAGTCGACAGCGACCTCTCATTTGACACCCACGTTGCCAAAGTGGTTAGAAAAACATTCTACCTTGCACACCTCATCATGAAGGGATTCACATCCAGATCCAAGGATGTCATTGTACCCCTATATTCCTCCCTCATCAGACCCATGATTGAGTACAATGCCCCATTTGGTATGTACCTCACCCAGCATTTGCAACAGCTGGAGAGACCACAAAAGTACCTCACCAAGAGGATCAAGGGTCTCCAACATATGTCTTATTCTGCCAGGCTAAAGAAACTTCAGCTCTATTCAGTAGCATACCACCTGCTCAGAGGTGATCTCTGCCTGACGTACAAGGCCATGTCCAATCAGGATCTGATGGACATGCTTCACCTTAAAAAATCCAAATCCATCAGGACCACAAGAGCTAAAGACTTAAACCTCGGCACAAGTATGAATAGGACATGCTGGAGGGATAGATTCATAACCCAGAGGCTTCCCATGCTTTGGAACAAGATCCCAGTTCGTATTAGGCAGAGCCCCTCACTGACTCTCTTCAAGAGAAATCTTGATGAGTGGATGGGAGATCGTAAGTTTACCCCAGGGGTCACATCTGTGTCACTGCTAGACAGGGGCACAGTAAACTAATTCTATTATATAAGGGGACCTTCATTGTGTCACTACTAGACAGAGGCACAGTATTCTAAATTTATTCTGTACACTTTTTGTACCATTTCATGGGGTGGCAAAAGCCACATCACTATGGCTAGGATTACAAATGCCCCAGGGCAGATAGCCTAGTACTATACTATGAAACTATGAAACTATGTAAACACCTGATGAAGTAAAGGGACCTAGCCTGGATAACCTGGAAACAGAACAGAAATGAACAAAATCATGTTAATTTCAAAACATTACTTAACAAAGTGACAAAACTAAACTAATCAACAGAGATAAGAAGTCATATTATTCCCAGCTTCAACTCCAACATAAAAACAACCCTAATAAATTTTGGCACTCCATATCTTCTTTACTTAACTCTGGAACAAATAGAGATCACACCCTATCACCTGATATCCCTCCATCACAAACAGCTGAAAACTTTAACAAGCACTTCATAAAATCAATATCAGACTTACTAACACCCCTAATGCTGGACCCCCACCCTTCAACCTCTTCAGACACCATCCCCAGACCATCAACTGCTACTAATCCTGTCATTAATAACCCCCCCTACTCAACAAAATGTTATACAGACCCCATTCTCACTTCAGCCCATACTTACTGACACCACTAATAAACTGCTACATAAACTAAAACACTGCTCTACCTTAGCTGATAATCTTCCACCACACTACCTCAGACTGGCTGCTAATTCAATCGCGAACCCAATCAGTATCCTTATAAATAGGTTTTTATCTGAATCAGAAGTACATACCATATGGAAATAATCTCACATTACTCCCATCCACAAAGGGGCAACTCTTTTGCACTATCCAATTTCTGTCCTATACCCATCTTGTCACCCATATCCAAAATTCTCGAGAGGGGTATCCATCAGCAGGTAATGCAATATTTGAGAGGGGTATCCATCAGGAGGTAATGCAATATCTATTGCAAAACAATCTTTTAAATCTCCAAAACCCAACATGGCTTCTGACCTAGCCACAGCACAGCTACAGCCCTATTATCTTTTACAGACACCGTAAACAAGGCCAGAGATGCAGGATGCTATACAGCCTCAGTATTCCTTGATCTCTCCAAGGCTTTTGACACAGTGTTTCACCCCTTACTATTAAACACACTGTCTAACTTAGGCTTCTCACATAACACAGTAAAGTGGTTTCAAAGCTACCTCAAGGATCGTAAACAAGCAGTGAAATGGTCCAACGAGCTCTCACCCTTTCCCCACAACCCTACTGGGTCCGTCAAGGCTCCATCCTAGGACCCCTACTCTTCAACATTTTCACAAACACCCTTCACATTGCCTTTCACGCTAGGACCCTCATTCAGTATGCTGATGATTCCACCGTAATCTGTACTGCTCAATCACTACCAGAACTACTTTCAAAAACTCATCAGTCCTTCACTGTACTCAAATCCTGGCTAAGAAATGCCCAACTCTTTCTTAGTCCAAAGAAGGCAAAACTAGTACTCTTTCATCCCAAGAACAACTCCCCTGTCACTGATCATTTTAGCATCCTTACATCTGACAACACTGTCATAGAAATAGTGCAGGAAACCAAACTTCTAGGAGTTATCATTGACAATAAACTTTCATTTGACCCCCATATACAGCAAAGTATAAAGAAAACTCATCAAAAACTGGGACTCCTGCATAGAAACAAACATTTCTTTATTGCAGCAACCAAAACTACCCTTGCAAAAACATTTTTACTTCATGTACTGTAGCAGTCAATGTCACACATTGCTCTACCTACGTACTATTTTTTTGGACACTACATCATGTATATTGAGAATGACTATTATTGTCTATAATGTTTTTAACTTTATAGAATCATCTAGATGTGCAGTATATATTTATTTATTTATTTTTAATTTTATTTTACATTTGTTAACCGGGCTAGTCCAGCTGTATATATTTCCATTTTCAGTAGAGGCCCGGGGAGAAAAGCTCCATTTGTAACACAGAAATATAGTAACACAAATATGTCATACACACTCATACAAAGAAAGGACATTACAATATTAAGTACTATACTTGTATACTTACAGGATAGGGTAAGTCACTTTACAGTATATCTGTGGTAATATACAGAAAATGTGAAATTTACATTCATGTCAAAGTTATTTAATTTACAAGTGATAGTAACTACTTACAGAAGGGTATAGTAATATTGATTAGTGAGAGGAGGCAGTATCAAAATAGCAGTAGTGAAGGCAAGGATTAGTCAGGGTTGCAATAGGGGCATAACCAGTGTGTTTTAAAATGTTTCTTGAGCCTTTGTTTAAAGAGTGGGAGGGAAGGTTGTAATGTTAGATCAGGTGGCAGAAGGTTCCAGTTTTTTTCCAGCAGTAATGGAGAACAAGGAGTCCCCAGCCAAGTTATTAGACTTGCTTATGCTAGCAAGAAGTTTACTGGAGGAGCGTAAGGAGTTGAGATTCCTATATGGGGTAATAAGGTTGGAAAGTATTGGGGTGTTGTTAGGTTGGTAAAATATTTTATGAACAATGGTAAATTGGGAGAGTATCAGAATGTTTTTTAGTTCTAGCTAGTCTAGTTGCTGTAGGTTCTGACAATGGTGAGTTCTAAATGGGTTCCCAGTGGCAAATCTGGCTATATTATTATAGGAGTTAGCTAGTTTGATGAGGTTACTTTTTTTAGGTTAGTGTATATGGGTGAGGCATAAAGAAGAGTCGAGATTAAATGGGAATGGGCAATTTTAGTTCTGGATGTTGGAGCTAAGAAGGGTTTAATTCTATATAAGGAGCCCATTTTTCTATTTACTGTTTAATATATATATTACATATATTGTAACATCTTGTAACATAGTTTGTTCTTTCAACTTATTTTGTGTAGTATTTCTAATGTGATTTGTATTGTATTGTATTTAACTGTATTTTATTGTAGTGTATGTGGAGCTTTTCTCTCTGGACCTCTGCTGAAAATGTGTTCTGTAGACCCAGTCAGACTACCCCGATAAAAAAATGTCAGATAAATAAATAAATAGATATTGCATCTGTCTACAAGCTTTCCCCTTCCCAATTTCTTTAGCTTTGCTCCAAATGTGTTATTTTTAGGTTTCATATTTGCTTTTTCCCCTACTTTTATTTTGCTGTTCTTCCTATCTTACCTCACATTTAATATCTTTTCTTAAACAGACTCCCCCTCGTGTCCCCTTATTTCTTTCCTGTACTGTGCAACAGTGTGAAAGCTTAAGTTCTGCGAGATGTCTAGATTCACTAAATATTTTTGTTAGTTGCAGATTTATTATGGGAATCCTAGTCAAACCTTTTACGATTTTCCACTGCAGTATTACCAGGGCTATTCTGAACTTACTTTACAATTACCATTTATTTAATACATGAAACAATAATATGTTTCTGCAAATGAACGGCATAAGAGTTGAGATAGAGAGCAGGCTATATCATTTGTAATTTGCTAGGATGTGGAAGTTTGATTAACTAAATCTGTCTTTAAAAATGTCTTGTCTGCTGTAATTCCTTCAAATGTATTTGTTTGTAAACTGGACATAGACTCCCTGATGGTCCTTGTGACTGTGAATCTGCAAACTGAATGTTGACATTATAATGTGGTACTTGCATACCATGATTTTCTCTCCATTTGACACTGGTCTCCATTATGCTAGCAGTGTTAAAATTACCTTCCCACAGCAATGACTGCATAAGTGGTAGGCAGACCATTGCAAGTCTAACTTTTGAACCATATTTAAGAATTCCCGCAATCCTTGAGGAATGTAACACAAGATAGATTGAAAGGAAACTGGGGCTGCACATTCAGTTATCTAGGTTAACCGTGAAAGTGGTGGCAAGGGCGCTACTCTGCCTGACATATAGAGAAAGTCTAAGGTGGTGGATGGACTGGAATATGAATCTGTCAAGCCAACATGTCTTACTGATCTTTTGATGGAAGTTAAGGCCTTTTGAGCAACCCTTTGCTCTGTGATGGAAAGGCCATGCTAACATGTGTTATCTGTTAATGGAGGTTTAGATTTTCTGGCCTAGTATTTAAGAACCATTTTTGTGAAGGATCAGGGAGGGGACATGTGTTTCATGTCTCAGAAAGCTAGATGCAGTTCACCACAGTGTGGTCTGTAAGGTACCAACTACAGGGAGGAGGCTGTTAGTCTGTCCAGATAACTGAGTTCCTCGAGATTATTGCTATTTATAGTTAGAAGTCTTAGGTCTATCAAGTTGAGTGGGCATTACATTCAGTTGAGGGTCTGATAACTGATGAGTGAAGGAGAGTTGGAGATATCATTGGAAATCATGGTCTTTGTTCCCCAACACTTGTAAACCATTCGCTCCCTGCATGTTGGCCTATTCATTCCTCTTAGGGCGAAAGCTGTTACCAGCCTATTTATTTTGTGAAAGGTGAGAGCTGATTGTATAGCTGTCACTCTTACAGTCATCATGGTTTTCTCTGCTTATGGCCTTAGCCCTGTCCGCTGGTGCCTGGCGTGTGCACCTGCATTACAGCAGAAGGCCCCGCCATGTCATCCTTGAACATGTACATGCTTCCACGCACATGCTGCATAGGGCTACCATCACTAGCTTGGCTGAACCAAGCTCATGCTCATGGTCTGTTCCCTGTTTGTTGCCTGCAGGCTGCTGCTTCCATGGTGGTGATTGTCTAAACAGTACCAGCAGTCTATAACCCCAAGAAGGGCTAGTTAGTATCAGTCTCACTACCACCCTCCCCAGCCTGACTGTTCCAGCACCTGAGCTGCTGGGTGAACTCTGGTCACCTGGGTCTTTGGCATTCTTGCCGCTATGCCACAAAGTAGGGCAGATGCGTTTGGAAATTAGATAAACCAGAAAGATGGATTTCTGAAATATGGAGACATAATACTAAAAAGATAAGGAATTATCAACAATAATGCCTAGATCTTTTACAATAGTGTCTGATATGAGGGGTCTACCAATTGTATGTATGATGCAGCTACTGCATTTTCCCCAGGTACTCTGGATTGTACAATACTACTTATCCGTATTCCTAGCCCAAGTCTCCATTGTTTCACTTCCTTTCTCTAAGTCTGTCAGTTTCTTGTTACCGGTGACTGATTGCCAATGTCAACCCTCTGCCCTTCTCCATACTCTGATGTGTCAGTAGTACAGATGCTTTTTTCCAAACCCACTTTCAACACTTCTGCCCCTTCTAAGCTGAGGTACAGTCATGTTGTATTCAACACAGTTACCAAAAATAAATTTAAAAAAATGTTGCTTGCCTCTGGATAGTAAATATCATTAGTTTATTACTGACCTGATTATTTACTGTATTCCAGATGATGATATCACTATTGATTACGAGATTTCTTTCCCAAGGAGCACTTGAATCAAAACTTCCAATCTTGATGTACTTCAGGGTGCCATCAGGGTCTGGTTGCCAGTTTACAATGTCATACAAAGCAGGTGGGTTTCCTTGATCAAAAAACAACGTTTCCCCAGTGTTAGTCTTGAACTGAACCTTCCTTACATAATAAAGGAGCTGCAAATTCAACATGATAAACCAAGTATTTAAAATGTCATTCCTGAATCACATTTATAAAACCCTTTTTTGTTATACGAGTCTTATTTTGAATTACTCTGAACAGCTTATTTACTGATCATGAATGTCCATGTGCTCTCTTATCTTTGTTGTATGGTTAAATAACTGAACAACTGTACCATCCCAAGCACTAAGGATTTAAAATCTGCAGCTTGTCTGAATGGTTCATACTTGAAAATGCACAGGTCACCTGAAATGACCCAAAAAAGTCTTGTTGTGCCAGTCCAAACCTAGTGATGCCAGGCGGGCACCTTCCAGGACTAACAAAATAAAAACCCAAAGGGCAAAGCCATATGGAAAGTATTACTGTAGAAGGAGAGGATTGTAGATCAGTGACCAGACAAAATATTTTTTTGCAAAAAATGTATACTGTTATTTCTCTAAGTATACTCTCAATGACCTCTTTTGTCATTACATCAACTTCATCAGCTCAGTGTTTTTTGTTACCGTCACTAAAAGCTTTTATCTCAGACCTTACCTTTTTAGTCAGGAGGGGAGACTACAATACTAAGGCTCTACTATCTACTTATAAGAAACTTTATTTTTGTAGAGAGATGGACCTGTTTGAGCATTCCCTTCCCAATTCACAACAAGAGAAAAGTTGTACAGGAGTCTTTGGTGTTCACTCTGACTTCCTCTTTGGCTCAGTTGTCAATGATTGATTCTACTGTGGCCACATTATGTTCCTTGGACCACTCATCAGTTTCAGTTCCTGTGGATGTTCTTTATATTGATCACTGCTGCAGTAGCCTTAGCTATATGAGTTATATCCTGCAAAGGATATAACAGCCAGGCAGCTTGGAAAGCTTCAGGGCACCTTCCACATACCCAAACTGTCAAGCAGCTTGAGCTGAGCTAACTAAAAGACAAGTTTGGATGAGAAGACCTTTAGAGCTTTACTGCCGCAAAAAAAGTACACTCCTCTGTGGCTTTCAAGGATCGAAAGTTGGCTTGTGCTTTCCTTAGGTTAAGTTCGCTATGGGGAAGAAACCTTCCATTTTCTTATTTTTTTTTACTGATGTTTTATTACTTTCCTTTTAACCCAGCCACTGGGGATGCACAAGCCAGTGCATTTCTTTGTGCCGATCCCAAGCCCGGATAAATGGGGAGGATTGCGTCAGGAAGGGCATCCGGCGTAAAACCTCTGCCAAATTACTGATGCGGAGAACATTTCATATTTACATACTGGATCGGTCGAGGCCCGGGTTAACGACGACCGCCACCAGTACTGTTAGCCAGCAGGGTGCTGGCAGAAATTGGGCTACTGCTGGCCGAAGAAGAAGAGGAGGGGGAAGGCATGCCCGAAGGCTGGAAGAGAGGAGGAAGGTTAGGAGTGTAGTACTGAGGGTAGGAACTTTGAATGTTGGCAGTATGACTGGTATAGGGAGAGAGCTAGCTGATATGATGGAGACAAAGGAAGGTTGATATATTGTGCGTGCAAGAGACCAGATGGAAGGGAAGTAAGGCCAAGTGTATAGGAGGCGGATTCAAATTGTTCTATCATGGTGTGGAGGGCAGAAGAAATGGGGTAGGGGTTATCCTAACGGAACAGTATGCCAAGAGTGTTTTGAAGGTGAAGAGAGTGTCTGATAGAGTGACGTTTATGAAGCTTGAAATTGATGGTGCAATGATGAATGTTGTTAGTGCATATGCTCCACAAGTTAGGTGTGCGATGAATGAGAAAGAAAAATTTTGGAGTGAGTTGGATGAAGTGGTGGTGAGTGTACCCAAGGGTGAGAGACTAGTGATTGGAGCGGACTTCAGTGGGCATGTTGGTGAAGTGAAGAGAGGGGATGAAGAAGTGATGGGTAGGTATGGTGTTAAGGAGAGGAACCAGAAGGTCAGATGATTGTGGATTTTGCAAAAAGGATGGACATGGCTGTGGTGAATACGTATTTTAAGAAGAGGGAGGAGCATAGGGTGACGTACAAGAGTGGAGGAAGATGCACACAGGTGGATTATATCCTATGTAGAAGGGCCAGTCTGAAGGAGATTGGAGACTGTAAAGTGGTGACTGGGGAAAGTGTAGTTAAGCAGCATAGAATGGTGGTCTGTAGGATGATGTTGGTAATCAAGAAGTGGAGGAGGAGTGTGAAAGCAGAGCCAAGGATTAAATGGTGGAAGTTAAAAAAGGGTGATTGTGAGCTGGAGTTCAGGGAAGAGTTAAGACAGGCACTGGGAGGCAATGAAGAGTTACCAAATAGCTGGAAAACTACAGCAGAGCTAGTAAGGGAGACTGCTAGGAAGGTACTTGGTGTGACATCTGGACAGAGGAAGGAGGACAAGGAGAAATGGTGGTGGAATGAGGAAGTACAGGAGATTATACAGAGGAAGAGGCTGGCAAAGAAGAAGTGGGATTGTCAAAGAGATGAAGAAAGTAGACATGAGTATAAGGAGATGAGGTGCATGTCAAAGAGAGAGGTGGCGAAGGTTAAGGATAAGGCATATAGTTTCATAGTTTCATAGTATAGTACTAGGCTATCTGCCCTAGGGCATTTATAAGCCTAGCCAAAGTGTATGTGGCTTTCGCCACCCCATGTAATGATACAAAAGTGTACAATTTAAATTAAATTTAGTTTACTGTGCCTCTATCTAGCAAAGACATAGAGATGACCCCCGGGGTAAACCTACGATCACCCATCCATTCGTCCAGATTTCTCTTGAAGAGAGTCAGTGAGGGGCTCTGCCTAACATGGACAGGTATCCTGCTCCAGAGTGCGGGAAGCCTCTGGGTTATGAATCTGTCCCTCCAGCATGTCCTATTCATATTTGTGCTGAGGTTTAGATCTTTAGCTCTTGTGGCTCTGATGGATTTGGATTTTTTGAGGTGGAGCATGTCCATTAATTCTGAATTGGAGATGGCCTTGTACGTAAGGCACAGATCACCTCTGAGCAGGCGGTATGCTACTGAATAGAGCTGGAGCTTTTTCAGTCTGGCAGCATATCACATATGCTGGAGACCCTTGATCCTCTTGGTAAGGTACTTTTGGGGTCTCTCCAGCTGCTGCAGGTGCTGGGTGAGGTACATATCAAATGGGGCATTGTACTCAATCATAGGCCTGATAAGGGAGGAATATAAGGGTACAATGACATCCTTTGATCTAGATGTGAATCCCTTCATGATAAGGTGGGCAAGGTAGAAGGTCTTTCTAACCACTTTGGCGACGTGGGTGTCAAATGAGAGGTCACTGTCAACTTGGGTCCCCAGGACTCTGATTACTTTTTCCATACTTAATGGATTACCACCTATGGGGTAATTTGTGGGTACTTTGTTTATTCCAAAGGGGATGACTATACATTTTTTGGCATTTAGTTTAACTCATTACATCCGAGTGACGCCTCCAGGTGCATCTGCAGTTACCTCCTACTGCTCCTCTAGGCAATAAATATTGCTCATATTTGCATTTTATTAATTCCAAAACCATGCTACATACAAGGTTTAAAAATATTTTATCTTGAAGCATACATGATGGCAAACATAATTGTATTGATATTTGACCTATGTCAATGAGGATTTGTTAGAATTGTAAGGTGATAACTTTATTTTTTAAAGGCTCCCCATGCCTACTACTTTAAGTTAAAACAATCAAAAGAGCTGTACTGGGGGCCATGACTCTGGCACCAGTCGTCTGTTTCTGTGAGGCCCTTCTGGAGGATGCATGTGTCAGCTGGTGTGTCGACTATGGCGCCTAGTTTGCAGTCATCTGCGAACTTTGTCAGCCACAACCCCCCTATGTTTGCCTGCACATCTGAGAAATAAATGCCGAACAAGAGGGGTCCCAAGACAGAGCCCTGTGGGACTTCACTTGTGACTGGCTTAGAGTCTGACATAGCTCCAGCTATACTGACTTTGTGGGTTCTGTCCTTTAGCCAGTTTGCAACCCATCTTGTGACAAACGGGTTTACATTTAAGCTGTTGAGCTTGTCTATGATGCCTGAGTGGGGTATTGTGTCGAAGGTTTTTGCCAGATCCAGGTAGGCTGTATGAACTGCTTTGTCTTCATCAATGGCTCTAGTGACTGTTTCAAAAAAGTCCACCAGGTTTAAAAGACAGGATCTGCCTTTTACAAAGCCAAACTGGGTAGGGTCAATTGTCTGTAGGTCCCCGATGTCTTTGTTTATAAGTTCCATAATGATCCTTTCCATAGCTTTGCAGACCAGGCTGGTCAAGCTTATGGGGCAGTAGTTTCCAGGGTCTGTAGAGGTGCCACCTTTGTGGAGTGGGACCACTGTAGCTGTACGCCAGTGTTCAGGGACATATCCTGTAGCAAGGCTAAGATTAAACAGCGTTCTTATGTGCGGGTTTAGCTCCTCTAGGAGTTCATGTAGCACGCAACCCGGGACACCGTCAGGTCCCATGGATGCTGTATTTTTAGCTTTGCTGAGTGCAGCTCTCACCTGGACATCTGAGATTTCAGGGAGGTTGCATTCAGCTGAGATATTTATTTTGTCTTTTGGGGGAGAGGGAGGGGAGAAATTTGCACTGAACCTGTCTGCCAGTATGTTGGCAATATCTGTGGGTTCAGTGTATTTTTGCCATTATGAACTAACTCTGCGCATATCTGAGGGTTTCCACCCAGGTTTCTAACATAACTGAAGAAGGCCTTGTGATTATCTTTAGTGCCCTTAGCGATTTTTCTCTCGAAGTTGGCCTTTGATGATTTTATTAGCGAATGTAGTTTTTTGCTAGTGCTGATCAGGGATGCCTTCCCTTTATGGGATTTTGCTCTGTCTTGCAGTAGCTTCCTTCTCTTGTTATAAAGTTTGTTTATGGCTGGGGTCCACCAGATAGGATGCCTGCCTTTGGTGGAAAGGGTCTTGATTTTATTTGGGATTGCATGATCCATGCATTCTTGGAGATGCCCGTAGAAAGCATTTGTGAAGGATTCAGCAGTGTGGGATGTGGTTTCCACTGGCCCAGGGGGCTTGAAGGATACCATTTCAGTCCTAAGGAGTGTAAAGTCGGCTTTTGAGAAGTTTCTCACTGTGGTCTTTTGTCCTGGGGGTGGAGGTGGGATATGAATATCTAGGGTTATTAGTTTATGGTCTGATCTCACTAGTGAGGGGTATACTTCCGGTGTTGAGCATTTTGTCCCCATGTTTGTGATGATCAGGTCAAGTATATTATTTCCCCTTGTGGGGGAGGTGACTAGTTGTTCCATCGCATTTGAGTTGATGAATTCCAGGAACCTTTGGGCTAGGGTGTTGGGGCTTGAGTAATGCAGCCAGTCTATGTTTGGGTAGTTGAAGTCTCCCAATATGATGGTATTTGGTGAGACATTCATATCCTCCAGTGTCTTCAGGAAGGCTGAATGGAGTTCCTGAGATTGCGAGGGTGGTCTGTAGCATGGTACAAGTTGTATAGCAGTTTTGCCTACGGTTAGTTGCACATGGATGGTCTCCGATGCTTCGTGCGTTGCCACTAACCTGGAGGTGTGGGTATCTTTAATGAATATGGACACTCCCCCTCCTTATAGAGAGTTGTATGAGAGATTGGACACTAAAGAGGGAGAAAAGGACCTGTACTGATTGGCTAGACAGAGGGACAAAGCTGGGAAAGATGTGCAGCAGGTAAAGGTGATAAAGGACAGTGAGGGAAACATACTCACAAGTGAGGAGAGTGTGTTGAGTAGATGGAAAGAGTACTTTGATGGGCTGATGAATGAAGAGAATGAGAGAGAGAGAAGGTTGGATAATGTGGGGATAGTGAATCAGGAAGTGAAGCAGGTTAGCAAGGAGGAAGTAAGGACAGCTATGAAGAGGATGAAGAATGGAAAGGCTGTTGGCCCAGATGACATACCAGTGGAAGCATGGAGGTGCTTAGGAGAAATGGCAGTGGAATTTTTAACCAGATTGTTTAATGAAATTTTGGAAAGTCAGAGGATGCCTGAGGAGTGGAGAAAAAGTGTTTTGGTACCTATCTTTAAGAATAAGGGTGATGTGCAGAGCTGCAGTAACTACAGAAGGATAAAACTGATCAGTCACAGCTTGAAGTTATGGGAAAGAGTAGGTTAAGAAGGGAGGTGATTATTAGTGATCAGCAGTATGGTTTCATGCCAGGAAAGAGCACTACAGATGCAATATTTGCTCTGAGAGTGTTGTTGGAGAAATACAGAGAAGGTCAGAAGGAGTTGCATTGTGTCTTTGTGGACTTAGAGAAAGCATATGACAGGGTGTCTATAGAGGAGTTGTGGTATTGTATGAGGAAGTCGGGAGTGGCAGAGAAGTATGTAAGAGTGGTACAGGATATGTACAAGGGTAGTGTGACATTGGTGAGGACTGCGGTGGAGTGACAGATACGTTTAAGGTGGAGGTGGGATTACATCAAGGATCAGCTCTGAGCCCTTTCTTATTTGCAGTGGTGATGGACAGGTTGACAGATGAGATTAGACAGGAGGCCCCGTGGACTATGATGTTTGCAGATGACATTATGATATGTAGTGAGAGTAAGGACCAGGTTGAGGAGACCCTGGAGAGGTGGAGATATGCTTTAGAGAGGAGAGGAATGAAGGTCAGCAGAGCTAAAACAGAATATATGTGTGTAAATGAGAGGGAGGGTAGAGGAATGGTGAGGATGCAGGGAGTAGAGTTGGTAAAGGTGGACGAGTTTAAGTACTTGGGATCAACAGTTCAGAGTAATGGTGAATGTGGAAGAGAGGTGAAGAAGAGAGTACAGGCAGGGTGGAATGGGTGGAGAAGAGTGTCAGGAGTGATTTGTGACAGACGGGTACCAGTAAGAGTGAAAAGGAAGGTCTACAAGAGGGTAGTGAGGCCAGCTATGTTATATGGGTTGGAGATGGTAGCATTGACGAAAAGGCAGGAGTCAGAGCTGGATGTGGCAGAGTTAAAGATGTTAAGATTTGCACTGGGTGTGACTAGGATGGACAGGATTAGGAATCAGTATATTAGAGGGTCAGCTCAGGTTGGACAGTTTGGAGACAAAGCAAGAGAGGCGAGATTGCGTTGGTTTGGACATGTGCTGAGGAGGGATGCTGGGTATATTGGGAAAAGGATGCTAAGGATGGAGCTGCCAGGTAAGAGGAAAAGAGGAAGGCCTAAGATAAGGTTTATGGATGTGTTGAGACAGGACATGCAGGCAGTTGGTGTGAAAGAGCATAATGCAGAGGACAGGAAGAAATGGAAACAGATGATCCACTGTGGTGACCCCTAACGGGAACAGCCAAAAGAAGATGATGATGTTTTATTACTTTCCTTTTCTGGAAAGTTATTTTAAAGCTAGGAGGTGTGTGACTCTGCTGCGGCAATTTGTTGTACCGCAGACCACTACTCCTTTAGCCTGATACCTCTGGTGTAACATCTACAGCCACTGTGGACCGGGGGTTAGCCACATCCTCTGCAGCTACTGGGGTCCCCTTAGTGGGCAAGGGAGAGCCACTCTTGTCAGTCCTGGGAGAGGGAATAGGGAAGGTTTCCCTGCTGTCTCAGTATGTTGTGCCCATCCTTGGGGAAGCAGCAGCTGCCATTAGTAACATGGTTGGATCCATTTTCCCATTCCAAAAGAAACAGAAAACCATGTATGTATCTGCTCCTCCTCAAATTCCTTTGAATAGGAGTGGTTTACTGGGATTGGCTTGGGGTTTGATTCAGGTTGTTAATTCTTCTTGTAGAGTAGTTTCCAGTAAACAAAAGAGGGATGCCTCATTTCCTGCAGAGAATAAAGATTTTGCATCTGAAAAGGAAAATGCAGTGGCAAATGCAGGGTTCTGTCCTCAGATTTCTGATTCAGATTCAGAGGAGAGCTCTCATTCTGATTTTCCCTGGGGGGGGGGTTCTCTTTCTCTGAGACTGTTGCTAGAATGTCCCAAAAAATACTATGAGTTGCTACAGAATAATTGTCCAGAAACTACACCCATTCTTTTTGTACTGTCTCATTTAGAGGATGTGTGTCTTACTGCCTGCAGTTTTCCTGATAGTCAGCCAGCTGTCCCTAAAAAGGCATATAGGATGTGTAAAGTTCCTTAGTCTTTTAAATGTTTATACACTATTCCCAAACCTGACCCAGCAGTTACAGCCTAAGTTGACTCCTCTGCTGGACACATAGTTAACCCCAATCCTACTCTTTCTAATAAGGATGGGAAAATTATTGATAGGTATGGAAACAAGTGTATACTTCTGCAACTCAGAATTTTGGAATTTTAATTTTTCAGGCTCCTATATTAAAGTTTATTCTGACATATTGTAAAAGTATGAGGAATATTTTATCTACAGTTTCTTCCTGTGAAGAAAAATCTGCTTTAACTTAGTTTCATCTGTTGCACAGTTCACTACTCATTGTTTGCACTGTGCCTATGACTTTGTTGATACTTCTTCCAGGGCTATGGCCACTGGTATGATTTTAAGGAGGTTTGCTTCGCTAACCTTCCAGATGATGACAATTATATTGTAAATTCTCTCTTGGACAGAGATTATGTTTGGCCTCTGTGTTGCAGAGGTAATCAAAAAGTGTGATGAAAGGGACAAGATGATCCAGGAAATCTCAAAGATTTTTCACCCCTACTTTTCCAAATTGTCCAAGGGATTTTTTTTTCTCCTCCAGTTTCGGCAAAACAAAGAATAAACAGTCTAACAGAATTCAGGTAAACATACATTTAAGAAGTGGCAAGGAGGTTACAAAAAGAAGTCTCAAACTTCCCAAAATCAAGGATACTGCAACAAGTCTGAATGACTATTCAAGAGACCTTATGACCCCCTCCTACCCTGCCCCCTTTTTTCTTCCAGAAAGTCTGAATCTCTGGTTTTATCTTTGGCAACAGATTGTTTAAAACAAGTGGGTTCTGAAAGTCATTCATAAGGATTACAGATGACAGTGGAAGGAAATTCCTACTTTACAGGGGTCATTCCTCATCCTGCAGGTCAGACTGTTCTGTTTCCACCTGTCCATTACATGCTGACCCAAGGAGTGATGGAATCAGTTCCTCCTTCCCAGGTGGGGAAGGAATTTTATTCAAAGATGTTCCTAACCCCAAAGAAATAAAATCATTGGAGACCAATTCTGAATCTTTCTTTTCTGAACCTATGTGCCCAAATTCAAAATATCACTTCACAACCTGTTGCCTTTTCTTCCTCTTTCAAATTTTCTGGTAACACTAGACTTAAAAGATACTTATCACACTCCTGTTCATCCAGACTTCAGGTGTTTCTTAAGGTTTTGTGTGTCTGGATCACATCATCAGTTCTCTGCCTTACCCTTTGGACTGTCTACTGCACCCAGTGTTCACAAAGTGTCTATCTCCATTTATAGCTCATTGCAAGCTACTGGGTATCCAAATTTTTCTGTATTTAGATGACTTGCTTATCTTTGAAGAGCCTTTTTCAAAATGTCAGCAATCTCTTTCTTGGCTGAGAGATCTTTTGCACAAGCTGGGATTCCAAGAGAACATACAAAAGTCTTTCTTGACTCCATCACACAGGTTTGTGTTCCTCAGATGTCAATTAGACACCACGGTTAAAAGAACTTTTCTTCCACAGGAAAAATATATCTTTATTTAGATCTATTTCTAAGGTTTTCCACTCAGACTTCAGTCACTGTGAGGGAATACCTCAGGATTTTGGGTGCTGTGGCATCTATGATTCTCATGATAACTTGGCAAGACTCCACATGAGAAAGCTACAGTGGTATATGAAATCTCTTTGATCTCAGAAGTAACATCCTTTGTCTTTTCAAATTCCAGTTCTCTGGGGTTTGTAAGAAGAGAGGGCACTTGGTGGAGACTGCAAATTTCCCTAAATCCAGGAATCTTCTGGACTGCTCCTTTCTGGTATTTACTTCTTTGAAGTCAAGGCCAATGTCAGTGGTCTCTGACTGACTAAATTTGCAGATGACTGCAAATTAGGAGCTGTCATTGAATCCCACACTGACATAACTTTTCTCCAGGAGGGGCTGTCACAGAAAAACAACTGGTGTCAGAACCATGGACTAAAATTAAATGCCAAGAAATGCATAATAATATCCTTTGGGGAAGTCATCCACCTCTGGTCACTATCATATTGAAACCACACCCCTTAGAGTTGAGTAGAGACTTAGGGACACACACATATGGTAATCTAGCCTTTGACCATCATGTGCCTGCAGTAGTGAGGAAATCATTCTATGTTGCGCAATTTATAAACAAAGATATGGCATCAAAGTCCAAGGAAGTCATTGTTCCACTGTATTTGGCATTCATCAGACCTAACACTGAGTGCAATGCCCTCTATGGTATGTACCTAACCAGGCATATCCAACAACTGGAATGTCCACAGAGGTTCCTCACTAAAAGAATATAGGGCGTAAGTAGAATGTCCTATGCAGACCACCTCAAGGCCCTATCCTCCTGTATTCTGTCTCCTACAGGCTTTTGAGAGGAGATCTATGGCTGACATACAGGGTATTGTCATACCCCACTCTGACAGACCTCCTGCATAGCCACAAAACAAACAGCACCAGAATTACCCATTCCAAAGACTTAAACCTTGCCTGTGATATAAATAGAACCTGCTGGAGAGACAGGTATGTATCCCAGCGAATACCCCCCCGCCCTTCCTATGGAACAGGGTCCTCATCCATGTGAAGCAGAGTTCCTACCTAACCCAGTTCAAGTGCAGCTTGGACAATTGGATGGGGAACAGAAAATTCATCTCTGGTTTGGCACCTATGTCTCTAGTCGACACAGGCAAACCTGTAAGTGGTTCGTCTCCCACACAGGCAACCTGTAAATGATTCATCTCCCAGGCCCCTGCTTGTAAATGTTTCATCTCCCAAACCCCTGCTTACACTTATCATGGGTATTAGAACTTGTCAGAGGTTTGGGATGCATGGCTAGGCTTAAAAAGGCCTTTGTGATTGTTAGCCTAGTAAACAACTATGAACCTGTGAACCCTGATCAAGGCACTCAAGTGTCTGAATCATCTTTGGTCCTCTGGAACTCTTCAAGTTGTTACAGACAATACAACAGTCATGTCTTACTAGGCCTTACCCCCTTTGTCGACTAGCCATGTTAGCGTGGTATATATCTTTACAGTACAAGCTCACTCTACAGGCATCCTACATTCTGTCAGAGCAAAATTTTGTGGCAGAAAAGCTGAGCAGAGCAAGGGCAGACCCTCGTGAATGGAAACTAGATCAGGGAATCTTCTGAGATTTGATCCACTGTGGAGAGTTCCTCAAGGAGACCTATTTGCCTCATCTGTGAACAATCAGCTGTCAAGATTCTGCTCCAGGACTCCATGCAAAAAGGCCTTGGAAGACAGATGTATTTTCCTTTCCTTGGACAGAATATTGCTGTACACCTATTTACTGATATCCAGGGTTCTTCTGAAGATTCAAAAAGAACCCCCAAGATCATTGTGCTGACTCCCATCTGGCACAGGCAACAGTGGTTCTCCCTTTTGAAAGCTTCCTTACAGAATGGATTAACTCACACAAGATCAAGGATGTTTCATGCATCCTGACCTCAGTCAGCTTCAACTGACTGCTTGAATGATAGGGTCTTAATTCCATTTAGGCACCTGTTTACTGAGGATGTGCAGGAGGTAGTAATGGAGGCAAGAAAACCTGCTACTATAAAATCATATATTAGCAAATGGAAAAGGTTTTCTAGTTGCTGCCAGCAACATAACCAACACCCCTTCAGGGCTTGTGTTTTTCTGGGTTTACAATATTTGTGTTACTATCCTATGGACTTTCTTACTCTTCCATCAAGGTAAATTTATTGTCCATTTCAACATCTGTGCCCATGGACCCTCCTCTTTCAATGCATTTTCATGTTAAAATCTTTTAGAAAGGGGTTTGCATATAAGGCCTCCAGGAAGGCTGGAAGCCCCTCTTTGGGATCTTAATTTTATGTTAGAGAAGCTAACACTTGCTCAAGTTTGAGCAAGCTAATCTGGCTAACTTGAGGTTCTTAACATGGAAGCAGTTATACTGATTGCTCTGACCTCTGCAAGAAGGATATCTAACCTGTAAGCTTTTATGATGTCAACCCTATTTCATTTTCCATAGAGACAGGGCTTCTTTGAGAAATAATCTTTATTTTATTCCTATAGTGGTATCTGAGTTTACTTTAAGCCAAACTACCCATCTCCCTGTATTCTTTCCTGAACCTAAAATTGAGGGATAAAGGATACTCCATATCTTGGATGTCCACAGACAACTCTGGTACGTTCTTGACAGAACTAAATCTTTCAGATCGTTGGATCAGTTATTCATTTCTTGTGTAAAGGTGTGAGGAAAGGATAACTTGTGTCAAAACAGACTATTTCTAAATGGTAGTTTCAGACAATTACCTTTTGTTCTCATCATGACAAATTGATTTCAGGCAGGGTCATGGCCCACTCCACCAGGACTGTAGCCTCATCTCTGGCTTTTTGTAAAGGGTTGGATTTCAGAAGTATATTAGAAGCAGTAACTTGTTTCACTATACATACATTTGCAAGGTACTTCAAGCTTGATTCCTTCGCTAGGTCTACATCAGGCTTTGCTAGGAACGTTCCCCAGGGGCTTCTGTACTCTCCTCCTTCCATCTCCCAAATTAATTCAGCTAAAGTAATCTACCCATATAGCTAAGACTACTGCAGCAGTAATCAGTCATCAGTATGATGAACATTGTGCAGTTGTGTATGTAAACTTACCATAACACTAGATATTTGGATGATCACTACTGCAGTTGCCACTTAATCCCTCCATCCATTTTTTTGTGTGCGTTTATTGTGCTAGGGTGTGGACATTTATTTTTGTTATTCCTAGCCTTGTCCTTTCAGGGCTCAGCCTCCCTCTCTCTCTATGATAGCAGGAAATCTCTGTAGGGCTTTGCACCCAAAATTTTCTTTTAGTCCACTCAGCTCAAGCTGCTTGACACTTTGAGTGTGAGGATGGTGCCTTGAAGCTTTGGAAGCTGGCTGGCTGTTATTTTCTATGTAGGATATAACCCGTATAGGTAAGGCTACTGTGGGAATTATTATTCAAACATCTACTGTTATGATAAGCTTACTTACACAGGTGTAATTTCTTCACTTTTCTCTGTGGCACCAAATAACATCTTCTGAGAATCATTCAGAATGGCTATGACTGACTGCGGAATTCCCTTCCTGCTTCCAGTGGGTCACTCTTCACCCATCCAATCAAAACCTCATTGTTTCTTCCTCTTCTGGATCAAATGAAGAAAAGAATTTACTCAAAAATATTTTTGGTGTCAAAGAAGGAAAGAACATGGAGACCTGTCCTAGACATTTCTTTACTAACCTTTCACATCAGTATTCCAAAATTCAGAATGCTTTTGCTACATTCTCTGTTTCCTCTCATTCTTCCTTCCAGTTTTTGGTAATTGTTTATTTAAAAATATGATTATTACATTCCAGTTCTCAATGGTTTCAGGTGCTTTTTTAAAGATTTTGTGTCTGGTCTACATTTTCAATTTTCTGCCTTACTCTTTGGACTGTCAGCAACTCCAAGATTGTTTACAAAGTGCATAGTGCTTGTGTAGCACCTGCAGTGGCTCATTACAAGTTACAGGACATTCACATATTTCCATTATTTAGATGATTTCCTTATTTTTGCAGACTCAAGAGCTGTCAAGAATTGCTTTCTTGGGTAAAGAACCTGTTTTTAAAACTGGATTTCAGAAGAAGATAGGGAAATCCTCCCTCATTCCATCTTGCAGGATGGTGATTTTAGGATATCTCCTAGATACATCTCTGATGATGGCTTTTCTTTCTTAGAACAAAGTGGATTTCTACAAGGAACAGTTTCTGGCATTTTGTAATCAGACTCTAACAACTGCCAGGGAATACTTCAGGATTCTAAGTATCATGGCTTCAACAATTCTTATGGTTCCTTTAGCCAGACTTCACATGTGGAAAATGCAGTAGCTCATTAAATCAGTTTGGACTTAATGCCAGCACCCCCTATCCTTTTAAATCCCAGTAATGTGGTTTGTAAACAAGGATGTACTCTGGTGGGCAGTCAGTTGTCTGTTATTCCAGGTCTTCCTTTTTCCATTCCAACTCTTAGTCTGTACCCACAGATGCCTCAGACTTTGGGGAGTAGAAACAAAGGGGGTGAAAGTCACAGTCTATGGAATGGACAGGACAGATTGAAACTCATAAATGTCAAATAAATGATGGCATGAATAAACACTCTCAAATCTCTAAACTATTTTTAGACTCCAGGCCCTCTACTAATATCCACAGAAAACACCATGGCAATATGGTACATAACAGAGGAGGGACCATTTTGCAGGTTAGCTTTGTTAGCCTGGGAACTAGCAACTCAGCACAATTTGTCCATCCAGGGTACTTGCATCCCATCAGAGCAGAATGTCATAGCAGACAAGCAGTGCAGGACCAGGAATGACCCCCATGAATTGAATTTGCACTTAAGGGTCTTCCAGGAATTGATCAAACTGTAGAGAGCACCTTGAATAAATCTTTTTGCCACCATTCGCAACAGGCAGTTAAATAAATTCTACCATAGGACTTCCTGCACAAAGATCTTGAAAACAGATGCCTTTTCATTCCCATGGGGATGTTTTTGTATGACTTTCTACCCTTTGCTCAAATAACTAGGGTAACTAGGGTACTTTTGAAGATCAAGAATGACTGTCCAAGAATAACCCCCCTTTTGACCCAGGCAACAGTGTTTTTGTCTTATTTTGAAGATGACCAGGGGCAATTGCACCAAACGTCCTTACAAGATGGACATACTCACACAACATTAGGTGTTCATTGATCTATCCCTCCCTTCAGCTTCTTCAACTCACTGCTTACAGTTTAGAATTTTTACACCTTTTAGGCACCTGTTTTCTGAGGATGTGCAGCATGTATTAAAGGAGTGTAAAAAAACATGCTATTAGAAAATCTCATATTTGGCTAGGTGGAAATGATTTTCTAGTTTGAGCCAGAGCAAAAACCAGGATCTTTTTAAAGCTGAGACACCTCTGGTTCTGCAGTATCTGTATGAGTTATTATCATTTGGCCTTTTGTACCATTCTGCCAAGATTCACCTCTCTGCCATTTCTACTTGTCTTCCAGTGGATCTTCTCCTTTCTACCCTGCCTCAAGTGAAGCAGTTTTTGAAAGGGGATTTTATATATCCGTCCACCTAGAAGGCAGGTTGGCTTCTTTTTGGGTTGTTAATTTTGTACTGGATAAGCTTGCGTGTTTTCTTTTTAAACCTGTTCATAATGCTGATTTGAAGTTCTTATCTTGGAAATCAGTGTTACATATTGTTCTGACTTCTGCAAGAAGGGTATGTGACTTACGGGTTTATATGTTGATTCAGTCATCTCGTCTTTCAGAAAGATAGGGTAAATTTAAGAACCAATCATTCATTTATGCCTAAAGTGGTTTCAGGGTTTATATTGAGATGTTATTTCTCTGTTTTCTTCCAGAATCAGAAATAAAGGAGACATAATTCTGCACCCACTGGATGTTCACAGAACCTTCAGGAATTCTAGTCAATTATTTCATATGAAGGTAAGAAAAATAGATAATCACTGACAAAGCAGACAATTTCTAAATGGTTATCTCATGCTATTGCTTTTTTGTTATCCACACCAGTCAAAATCAGAGCACACTCTTCAAGGGCTTTAGCTGCTTTTGTGGATTTTGGGAAAATGGTGGACTCTAGAAATATTCTAGAGGCAGCAACTTGGTCTACTTTGCACACATTTCCCAAGCTTGGATTCTTTCTTCAGCTCCAGAGCAGGCTTTACTGGGATTATTCTCCAAGATCTCCAAGGCTCTAATCTTTCTTCTTCCTCCCTTTTCTTCTAAGCTCTGGTGTTTGTCTTGTATAGTTTAAGCTGCCGCAACAATGATGGTGGACATAGTACAGTTTAAGTAAACTTACCATAACACTGGATGCTTGAACACATCGGTATTACAGTACAAACATCCTCTTTCCTTCCCCTTTCTTTTTGTTGTTTTTTTATGCCAGGGTGTTTTCTTTTGCTATTATTTTCTTCTCTTGACACATACCTATCTGACAGGGCTCTAGTCTCATTGTCTCATTGTTCTGAGGCAAGAAGGCTTTGACATTTTGACACCCTAACCACTGACTGTTACCATACTCTACAAGCTCCACAGCAGTTAGGCCTTCTGGAAGATGCTCTAAAGTTATGGAAGCTGGCTGTTCATCTAATCTTTGGCAGGATACATCCCATATAGCTTAGGCTACTGCATCTGTGATCTATTTGTACATCTACTATTATGGTAAGTTTATTTACTCGGCTGTACTTTCTGATAAACTTTGCTCAGTAAAATTGTTCCCAGTAATGACATATTTTGAGCATTGCATGGGATTCATTCTGATTGGCTGTTCAAACTATTCAAGGCTTTGTATGGATCTCAAGGAGTGCGTGGAACTCTGCTTCTACACCAGAGTAATGCAAATTAAATTTACTGGTACTCCACTGATAACTATATTTATTTCTGTTTATTTTGAAAATGTGAGACATGAAATAATTGTAAAACTAAGGAAACAGACAAATCAAAAAGGTTGCAACCTGTGCACAACACCACGGGTTAATAGTTTGCATGTAATACAAAATCTTGATGAAACAGAAATTATTTTGCATCTTCCATTATAGTACTGTATTTCATTTGTTTGCATTTTTTGTAAAGTTTACTAGGATTTTTAAGTATATATTCAGATATATCAAAATAATAAATTACCTTGGATGGCTGAAAGTTAAGGATATTTGCACAGGATTCATTCATAAACGGGCCTGCTCCTTTGTTGCATGCATACAAGTGATGCAAGGCCTGTGCCGTAGCAAATACTGCATTGTAAACATTGTAACTGATTCTCAGATTTGATACATCTGTGTAGTCATTTTGCTGTCCCTCAAGGCTCTCACTTCCTGTACATTGCCCAGCAATTACTTGTTGTTCCTTAATAAATGAGCTACTGAAATTCTGAGGTGAAGGCCAGGTGCAGCTAAAAATCATCTCCCAGAAGGTTTGCATGAATACATCCCTGGGAAATTTAAGAGGATGGCTGTTGACAAGAAACTCCTTGAACCCATGTATCTCTCCTCTGTGAATGGCAAAACCTACTGTACCCACAAGCAGATCTAAGAATTCTTTCTGAGACAGGTTTGGAGAGCTGGACCAGCCTTCACTGGCAACTAAGGTTTTTCCAGTTAAATTTTCTTTTACAAATGTATACATGATTGGAGGCAGGTGATGATCAGATGAGAATATAACTATTGCATTTGCTTTGGATCGTTTGGTTGTTTGAGCAATTTGAAGAATCTTTTTAGGACTGTAAACTATGGGAATGTATTCAGTATATGCAATGCAACCACCAGCTCTTTGTACCTCTTTCCTGAGGACCTCAGAGGCCCCTTGTCCATAGTCATCTTCTGTAGCCAGGACCCCAACCCAGGTCCATCCAAAATGCATCAGAAGTCTGGCCAGTCCATATGACTGCAGCTTGTCTGTTGGGATGGTTCGAAAGAATGAAGGAAATTGTTGTCTGTCACTTAAGAGTGGACTTGTTGCAAAGTAGCTTATCTGCAGGAAAAACAGCATCTTATTTTTGTGCATCTGTTACACTTTTCTATTGTTTTTTGCTATATTGAGATTTGTAATCTTTATAGAATATCTGTGTGTATAAATATTTGTAAAATAGTATATCTACAGTTATACAAAGATCTATGAATGCTATATCTCAGTAAATCTCAAATGCCAAATGGAGAGCTGCTAATTCTGTGCTTCTGTACTGATTCATTTCATACAGATGCATGTATACCCTTTCTATTTTTGTAATCTTTGCGCTACAACTTTTTTGCACAAATCTGCTGTCTAATATTGTTATACCAGTTGGTATAATGGTTAAGGTCTTCTCCTCTAATGCAGAAGGTACAAGGTTTGATCCTGACCTCCGGCCAACGTCTCTTTGGACTTTGCATGCTCTTCATGCATCTCTGTGGGTTTCTCCCACTTCCAAAAAGCATGCTGATTGTTTCCATCTCAAATTCATCAATGAGTGGAGTTGTGGACAACAGCACAGACTCTACATGGTGCCCCATAAAAAGAAGAGTTGTGTAGACTAACCACTTTGGGCATCTACTTTTGTGTGCAGTATCATCAAGGTAGGAGAACATGGATCACAGAGTGCACACTGTGGCAGGACTAGCCAATCAATTGTGTAAAATATAGCTCTAGGTGATTTGGTCTTGTTGACTAATGTTGCAAAATAGACATTGGTACTTGCCAATGATAAGTGGGTTGAGTACCTGACTTACTCCGACCTACACCAGGGACCTGCACTAATGGTGGGAGGGGTGTGTGAGCCCCTATTGGCCAATGTGTGCCTCCCATAAAGCCCATCAGCCCTGGGTCAGTAAACTAATGGACAGACGGTGACCAGTTGCCCAGCCTGGATTACCTGGGAGAGCTCTGTTGAGTGAAAGCTGGACATAAAACCAGTCAACCTGCCAAACATGAACTAAGGATTGCTACACTTAATGTAGGTTCACTGACAGGACAGATCTTGGAACTGGATGACATGATGGCACAGATGAGGCTGGACAGCCTATGTATACAAGAGACAAGAAGTAGTCACATCAGAAAAGTGCTACAGTAGAGAGTCTATTATCCGAACTAATTGAGATGTAGCTTAGTTTGGGTAATCAAACTGTTCAGATAATCAAATATATAATTGAACAGGATAAAAAACTTCTAAAATCTTGTTTTCTTCTGCATGCAGGAATATACTTTTCAACCATTCAGTGATTCCAGTGGACAATAAAGAATATTTTTCACACACAAGCTGGCTACAAGCTCAAAAAACATGCTCAAGTGACTACGTATAATGTTTACATATTCAGGCTTTATGTTTTTTTTCCTACTCGAAACTTTGGAAGACTTGTTCTGATAATTGACGTTTTGGATAATTAATGTACGGATGATCTACTGTATCGTTATTGACCTGTGAGCCTAAATGGTGAATTTAAAATAATAGTAATGATTGATATAATTACATTTCCTAGTTATAGAAATATACAATGTAATGTAATACCAGTTTACCCTTTGCATTGCACAAGAATGTCTGAATGGTTAGTCTTTTGCTTATAGCAGTACATAATTTCCTATCAGTGAAGGGTTACTTTGTACACCTTGTCCATCCGTTTTCCTTGCATACTGTACTGCAGTCTTATCAAAGTTGTATTTAATAAGATCAGGACAGTAAAGGGTCAACCCCAAGAATGACTGGAATAAACATCACCAACAGGGTTTCCTCATGAGGGTTTGAATTCCACTAACTATAAAGACTGCAAGTATAAAATAATTAAAAAAACAAACATTTAGTGAGTCTGGGTGACTGTGGTTTTGACATTCCCTGTATTGGTATCCCATTTATTCCACATTCATCTTTCCCTTTCCAGTGGTGAGTGGTTGGTGTTGCTGTATCATAGCATTTGACTGTCCACTTAGGTTTCCTAGTTGGGAGCTTTCTGTGTGGAATCTGCATATATTATACCTGCATGGGTTTCCATGGGATGCTTCAGATTTGTCATACTTACCAAACACATGCTGGGTTAAACTGGCAATCCTCCAAATTGCTTATAGGAGCAAACACAGTGTGGTGAGTGTGTGTCTTTCAACACACGGACATCCTGCTATCCAGGAGTAGTTTCTCTGACATGTACCTCTCAACCTCTTAGAGTAAGAAATCTGGACAAAGCCATGAAAAAAGTTGTACAAATAGGGACAAGTTTTAAATATTGCTCTTACAAACTTAGAAAGTTGATAGAATAACAGGTTTTGCATTAGCATGAATTTTCTGAAGGGTATGAAGTCTAAAACTCAAATGTCTGTCATTATTTTCTAACTTCAGTCTTTAATGATTTGCCATGAATTTGCAAGAAAGCCCCACTTTTATGAAAAATGGACCAAAAATATAAGGCAAAAATCTGGACATTCTGCTAAAATCTGTACAGTTGAGAGGTATACGTAAGTGTCATGATAGACTCTGGCTCCTGCTTGACTTTGGATTGAATGTAATGGGTTTCAAGGAATGGAATTAATTACTTAAATTAGTGAGTGATCCTGTAACCAAGGAGCTTCCTGCTCAGCTTTAAGCTGCTGTAGCATTTAGAACTACAGCTTTAGGACTGGGTAGCAATTCTGATTTGGTTTGCATGTTATATGATCTCAGAAGCACTGACAGACACAATAAGAATGTGGCAAGAGACTAATCAAGTTGCTAAGCAGATTGAGATAGAATACTTTTAAATTTAACAAGAACAAGTATAAAACAAGAGCAACAAGTATATGGGTCACTAATGATACTACTCACCTTACCTATCATAAGCAGCAGACCATTTAATGAGAATTCATAACCTACCCTGAGATTGTCTGTTACTAGTGACAGACAAGAAATGAATTTTAGAAATGTACTGACATTGACTTAAAATCTAGTTTCAGACAGTGAGAGGAAGGCCTGAGCAAAACTCACCAGTCAAGAGGAATATATCCTCAGTTTTCCTTCAGGGAGGAACTGAGCTCTGTCCATGTCTTAATGTAAAAAGCTGTCAAGATTATTGTACCTAACCAGCTATAAGAAAAGATGCCTGAGTGAACAGAAGTCCCATCTTATAATTGTGAAACTTAAGAAAGGCGCAAGAGACAGTGTATTGGCTGTAAATGTCTGCATATTTTTCCAAATACACCTAAATTATCACATGAATGCATACTACACCAAACAGCGCATGGAAATTAGTCTTCTCAAGACAAAGCTAATGTTATCATATCAGACAATCGTGCACAATTCAAGACAGAAGATTCAGATACAGATTATAAAAGATTTCAACCGCAGTGGAAGTTCAAGTATGTAACTGAAAAGTCAATTACAGTTTCATGACTAGGTGGTGAGAACTATACAGTTAGTGAATAATCATAATAAAATAGCATAATTATGAGAAATGCCAGCATTGGAATAGTGGAATACTACACTGCAGAATGATTGTCACCACCTTAGTTATTAATTGTTAGAAGAATAGCAAATTATTGGTTTAGAGAATTAAGGTGAAGTAAAGGGAATGCTATAAAATATCATCTGAGGCAGCAATATTGTTATGATAAGCATTCCAGGAGACTCTCAGAATTACAGAGCAGAGAGACTCAGTATCCAGCAAACATGGCAGGATCGGCAGCCTGATGCTTGCAGCACAACCTAAAACATATGTTTTACATGGACCTGATGGCCATTTGAGTAGAGTAAATTGCAAACATCTCTACAAGAGAAGAATGTGTAGTCTAGATTCTCTAGTGCAAGCTGTGCTTCTTCCAATGTATGAAGTAGTACTAGACCCATTGCAGAAAGTAGTCTTGTCTGAAGGTGTCACACACCCAGAACTGTCTTCCCAAGTAGCAGAGCAACGAGAACAGTCTCAGAATGACTGAAGGTGTCACACACCCAGAACTGTGTTCACAAGTAACAGAGCAATGAGAACAGTCTCAGAATGACTGAAGGTGTCACACACCCAGAACTGTGTTCACAAGTAACAGAGCAACGAGAACAGTCTCAGAATGACTGAAGGTGTCACACACCCAGAACTGTGTTCACAAGTAACAGAGCAACGAGAACAGTCTCAGAATGACTGAAGGTGTCACACACCCAGAACTGTGTTCACAAGTAACAGAGCAACGAGAACAGTCTCAGAATGACTGAAGGTGTCACACACCCAGAACTGTGTTCACAAGTAACAGAGCAACGAGAACAGTCTCAGAATGACTGAAGGTGTCACACACCCAGAACTGTGTTCACAAGTAACAGAGCAACGAGAACAGTCTCAGAATGACTGAAGGTGTCACACACCCAGAACTGTGTTCACAAGTAACAGAGCAACGAGAACAGTCTCAGAATGACTGAAGGTGTCACACACCCAGAACTGTGTTCACAAGTAACAGAGCAACGAGAACAGTCTCAGAATGACTGAAGGTGTCACACACCCAGAACTGTGTTCACAAGTAACAGAGCAACGAGAACAGTCTCAGAATGACTGAAGGTGTCACACACCCAGAACTGTGTTCACAAGTAACAGAGCAACGAGAACAGTCTCAGAATGACTGAAGGTGTCACACACCCAGAACTGTGTTCACAAGTAACAGAGCAACGAGAACAGTCTCAGAATGACTGAAGGTGTCACACACCCAGAACTGTGTTCACAAGTAACAGAGCAACGAGAACAGTCTCAGAATGACTGAAGGTGTCACACACCCAGAACTGTGTTCACAAGTAACAGAGCAACGAGAACAGTCTCAGAATGACTGAAGGTGTCACACACCCAGAACTGTGTTCACAAGTAACAGAGCAACGAGAACAGTCTCAGAATGACTGAAGGTGTCACACACCCAGAACTGTCTTCACAAGTAACAGAGCAATAAGAACAGTCGCAGAATGAAGCCAAACCTGAAAACCAGGTTGATCATAAGTAGCCCAGTGAAAACAGTAAGGTCTGTGAGTACATGACCAAGATAGTGGACAGCTTGGTGTTAAAACTAGCAGCATTGCTAGGAGGAGGTGATGGCAAGTGTGCCAGTGTACAACCCAGATGGTAGCTGTAAGGTGAAGAAACTACTGCTTCCTTCACAGTAGCAGTCATCACCATGCTAACATGTGCATATTGATTTTGGTGGACTGGTCATGAACACTATGTTGAAGATAGTAGTCAATACCTTACTAAGTGGCCAGATGTTCTACCTGTGAAGGTAACTACATTGCAAAACAACATTAGAGTTTTAAGTATTATGTTCTCTTGAAATGTGTTATCTGAACAGATCATGTGTGACAGTGGGCCATAATTTACATATGAAGAGTTTGACCATTTTCACAAAAGCTTATAGCATCAGACACATGAAAAGCATTCCCTATCAATTAGCTACTAGCTGAAAGACATAGGCCAGAGATAAGAAGGACATTCCTCTCCAACACAAAATGACCAATTTACTGTTTTCAATCTGTAACTAGGCAGATGCAGTGGCAAAACCGATGTAGCTGCAGTGTAGTTGATGAGCAGGAACCTGAGATTGTGTTCAACCATCTTAAAATGAGATATCCTGTGAGAACCACAGAAGATTTTGCTTAGTGTCAGGAAAGCAGCACACCATTTTAGTGTGAGACAGGCTGTATTCACAGAGGACTACTGAGAAGAAAAGTGGGAGCCTTGGCACAGACAGCAGAATGGGAGTCACGAGACTGACAAAATACTAAAAGTGATGAGTAAACCATACCCACAGTGTCTAATGCTGACCTCTGTGAGGTACGTCTGCCTCCAAGTTCACCTGTCAGAAGCAGCATCAGCCACATCGGTGCATCCTGTTTCAGATGAGCTGTCTCATTTATCTGTTGATACTTCAGTGATTCAGAAATGCTATCCAGTAAGAAAAAGTCCACTCTAAATGACTAGATTTATAGATAATGAAAATTTACTGATGTGAAACTGTATTAAGACTGCAGGTTGTAAAAGCAGAAATATGTACTCAACTAAAAAGTTAGGAAGTGAAATGGCATTAAGAATAAATGATTTCTTCCTTCCTAAACAGGAAATAGGCATGGTCTGTGCTGCTGCTAATAAATACAGTGCTTTATTGCAATAGTTGACACTATTGCTTCCTATGTACTCATGAAAATTAAGAAACATGACTGGTGACTCAACACAGCTAGTTTAACGAGAGGTAGAGGAGCAGGAGCAGGTGCAGGAATGGGTAGCTAGTAGGTGGACAGTGACACTAGGATATTTTATCATTAGATCTTTAAATATCAAATCTTTACTTAAGAAATGAAAACCTGCTACCCTCGCAGCCGACCTACTTCCTGCAGAATTCCTACAAAAGGCCGCTAAAGTAATAGCTTACCCTATCTCCATCTTAATCAATCATACTATCCACGAATCCTACATCCCCTCCATCCGGAAAATCTCTCACATTCTTCCACTTCATAAAGGAGGTAACTCCACAGAACTCTCAAATTACAGACCTATCGCCATACTATCTCCCCTAGCCAAAATAATGGAGAAATGCATACAGAAGCAACTATTAGCCCACCTCACTCACAATTCTCTCCTAGCCTCATCCCAGCATGGTTTCAGACCAGCCCACAGTACAACCACTGCCCTTCTCTCCTTCTCTCACACAATAAATCACAACTGTAATCAAAACCTGCTCTCCTCTGCCCTCTTCCTCGATCTATCAAAAGCATTCGACATGGTAAATCACAACTTACTCTTAGACTCTCTCAAATCACTGTCCATAGATAACTCAGTATGTAACTGGTTCCAGTCATACCTAAATGCGAAAACAAGCTGCGTTGTGGAAAGATAATCTATCCCCCCTTCTACCTGTCACCCCTGGCATACCCCAAGGCTCTATTCTGGGTCCCCTTCTTTTCTCTATATTCATCAATGATCTGCCCAGAGTTATACCACAGGCAACTTCCATACAGTACGCAGACGATTCTACACTAATCTGCACTGCCTCTACTCCCGCAGAATTACAATCCCTAACCCAGACTACCTTTAACAAAGTAGAGAACTAGAACTGGCTTAATAATCATCTTCTCCTATTGAACCCAAATAAAACCAAACTACTACTTTTCTCCCCCACCCATAAGCAAACACCACCAATATTTACAGTCTCTTCAAACAATGGCACCGCAGTTTCTCCTGAACCAAACACTAAACTACTAGGTATAATCATTGATAACAATCTGAATTATAATTCCTCATTTAGACAAAACCATAAAAACAGTAAATAAAAAAATAGGATCCATGTATAGGATAAAGAAATTTCTAACCCCCAACTGCCAGAACCGCCATAGCTTGCACACATCTTCTGTCCTCTCTTCTCTATGCCTCACCCATCCTCACTAAGCTATCTAAATCAAACCTCAACAAAATCACCAGCTGCTATAACAATATAGCAAGATTTGCCACAGGCTCAGCATACAGAACCCACCACTGTCATAATCTTCACAAATTAGGCTGGCTAGATCTACCCAATCAAATATATTATAACCAACTCGTAGTTATTCATAACATCCTCTACCAACCTACCAATACCCCTATTCTGACTAATATTATTACCCCCTATAGCATCCTAACATCCCTCCGCTCATCCAGCAGAATGCTAGTATGAACCACCAAAGCCTACAACTCAGCCAGAGAGTCCTTATTCTCCAACTCTGCTGGAAAACAATGGAACTCTCTTCCTCCAGAAGTGACCACTAACAGCTCCTTGCCTCAATTCAAAATATCTCTAAAGACACACATGCACAGAGTCTGGCTATGTCCATTTCTAAACCCTGACTAAACTATACAAAAATGAGACTGAGGTAGTCAAAAAATAGTCGTGCTCATAACGAAACCCGACTAACCCAAAAACACACCAACAAACTTTTTAAACCAAACTTAGCTCACAGATGTGTTTACCATTTTCTCCCTCTATAACGTACTATTTCTGCCCACACTAATTATAATCCCTCCAACCTAATTAACCTTCTCTTTCTTATCTTCCTTGCTTTCTAACTGAAAATGCTTATCTTACAGACACACCTCTCTTAAAAGATTGATTTCTCTGTATTCACTGCTTCAACGACAATGTTTTTTATGTCCTATATATATGTAACCTACAGATGACTTTTGTCTTTGACCTATTGTTAACTTTCTAGAGATCATTACAACCTGCATTTTTCTTTCTTTAATTGTTACTAAACTTTTGTAAATAGATTTATTGTTAAATTTTAGATATCTTGTAACCTACATTTTTATTGTTACTAAATACCTACATTTTTATTGTTGTTACTAAATTCTTTCATAACATGGAGCTTTTCTCCCCGGGCCTCCGCTGAAAATGGATATGTATCCAGTCGGACTTTCCCGGTTAACAAATGTAAAATAAAATAAAATAAAAATAAATAAATATTTTAGATGGGAGCAGCAAAGCAAGTAAGAGTGTCAGTAGCAGTTGAGATGGTTCCAGGGTTGACACAGGATGAGTCAGGGCTATTAGAGACCAAGACTATAATTGGAGGCATGGAGCATTAACACACAGTGAACAGTGTGAACACACATGATATGATGAGGGAATGATTGAAGAAACTGACAGATGGGCAAAGGAGTTCACAGAATGGTACGTGGAAATGGAAAAAGGGTATGCTGGCATTCTCAAAAGCAGGTTTTTAAAATCAGGAGAAGGAAGGACAGGATAGATCATTTCAAATACTGGCTGAAACAGTTGTGAAGGAGCAGGGGAATAGCATAGTAGTTTGCTGGGGGTCAGCAAGGAGTTCTATGCAAGTTATATGTATACTAACATATAAGCTGCACCTCATCCTATAGGGGCCAACATGGTGTCATCAAAAGATAGTGGAGGGGGAAGTTGAAATAGTGAAAGAACAATATGAAGGGAGTAAGGGGTACAGCTGAAGAAATGATGAGGAAGATAATAGCAAGAGGAAGAAAAATAAGTATAAAATCTCAGGGATGAAAAGCCATGATTGGCAATGTCAGGAACTTAGAGGAAGAAAATGGGAAAGCTGCAGGCTGTTGGTTAAGCAGAAGGAGCAGATATAAAAGAAATAACTGAAACCTGGGAAAAAAGGGCAGAGGTATTATTGCATTCTGAATGGTATTCGGGAAAGAATGTGTAGGTAGACGGAAGAGGAGCGAGAGGCAGTAAATGTCTGACAGGAGGTAAACTTGGTGATTAATTGCTGCCTGGAAGAGAAGGGAGGTAAGAGAGTTGCAATTAAAGTAAAAGGATAAAAGGGAGAGATAGTAGATAGACACACACTACTAATCATTAGATTGGTCGGTAAATGACACTGACAGCTAAAGGAAAGAATAAGAACACAGAATATTAAGAAAATATAGCAGTGGGAGATAGCAATAATTTAGTTGTAGAGGGGATATTATCAAGTACAGTAAGAGAATGATCTAGTGAAGGTTATGAATCAGCAGGGATTCACACAGATTATATACAAAGCCATCAGTTGGGATACAGTATCAATCAGTGCTATGCAAAAATTATGGAATGCAGGGGTAGTAGTGGAGGTAGTGCTAGCCATCAGAAATCTCTCAAAAATATGGTTAATTGTTGATGCTCAGGAAAACAACCTAATGTTAGAACTAAGATACAGAACTATTGGAGATAAAATTACAAAATGATAGGGAAATGACAAAAAAGGACATGTGTGCATAGATATAATTGGAAATCAATTATCTCAGGGTCAGTGTAAAACTGGGCATTTGAGAAGGCAGTAAAATGGTTTTGGCAGGAGGGGCAAGGCCAATAAATGGAAGAGAAGTTCCAGTATGGAAAGAGCCTATATGAGGTGGTAAAAGATTTATTTATTTTACTTTTGTTTACTTAGGAGGTCTAACTGGGCATGCTGTCCATTTTCAGTGAAGGCCCAGGGAGAAAAGCTCCACATGCAATTTAAAAAAAAATACAATTATTTGCAAAAAAACAAACAAACATACTTGAATTATTTACATAGCAAAACAAACAGACATAATTGAATGAAAGTATTTACAGGGAGATGGCACATATATGTATTATTGAACAGGAAATTATAGGAAGTAAACAGTGGATATTATGCAGTGGATACATTGGATAGGGGCCATGAGAAGAAGTAGTAGAGTGATAAAGGAGGTGGTATAAGTGGGGTTAGTGAGGAGATGAGAGAAAAGATATGTGAATAATATAGAAAAAAAGTTTAGGTGGGTGAGAGGGGAGAAACAAAAGGTTAAACAAGGATGATAGATTAGAGTGGAACTCCGAGAAAGTAAATGTTTAGGTTGATTTAGATAGAACAGTTAGATGCCCAAATAAGGAAAACAGGAAGAGGTCTACAAAGGAGTAGAAAAGAGCCAGAGCAAATATAGGAGTTAGTAGAAGGAATATACTGCATAAAACAGTTTATTTTTCCCAGATCCAAGAAAGGAAATGGGAGCATAACTTGAAAGAATTTATCAAAATTGGCTAGGCTCAAAATGACCAGCAAGCCTAGTATTCCTAAACTTATCAAGTAGGGCAAGGATTTCAAGGGCAAGAAGAACAAATGAAAGTCTTAAATCCTTTATTTGCATTTTTATATAACGGAAAAATGGAACAGTTACAATATGGGTAGGAATGAAAGGGAGAGATAAAGTAGCATGGAACGAGCTGTTGGATGACCTCCCCGCAGCTGGATCCTCCCATGGCCAGTGAAAACATTGTCTATGGAGAAAGGTAAGTATGGAATTTACACTGTATCTCATGGAGGCAACATTTGACACCAGCAGCCTCAGCAGCAGTGTGTGCTGTTTATACTCCACATTGCAGTGCAGCTGGTGTTATTTTGAAAGCCAAGAGCCATGATCACTATGTCCACAGTGCTGTGAGTAGAAGCCTTTTATAGCCGGGTAGTGGACCATTCTATCTGAAGGTTAATGCCAAGTGTCATGATAAAGATGGTGTTGAAGTCATGGCAGTGGCTGACCCCAATGTCTTTCAACTATGATGGATTAGTGCACTCAGTAATGCTGCACATTTCCACATTTTGTGTGCACTGAGACACAAGTGGAATCTGTGAGGGACTCCCAGGTTAAGAAAATGTCCATTGTGCCTTAATAAGGCTGGGTGTTTAGTTTATACATCTGTAGAGGCCTCAGTAATAGTAGATGTTGGTGACACACTCCCACTATAGTGTTACAGACAATGCCACTATGTCATCAGAACATACCCTTTGAATGTTGACATCACCATCAGCCACAAGTGCCTTGCTGACACCAGCCCTCTGTTGATGTGTTTTGATGGAGTCTTCCTGTAAAAACAGGACATCATTAGCTGGCAACCCATACATCTGTGGCACTGATGCTACTACACATTAAAATACAGCTGCAGTATATATTGACAAACTTATGCAGGTTGTTGCAGTTGCAGACCAGAGGTGCGTAGAAGGACAGCTATGCAGTTGGGTCTTCATCAGTCAAGACTTGGAGAGGTGTGAAACTGTGAGTAACTAGCTTTTCAAAAGAAAAAGGAAAGAGATAATTCAATTATTTTAATTATTTCAATTCTGCTTAAATATTTGAGTTGCACTTAGTGACCTGTGTAGTAGTAAAACTTTGTACTTTTCTGCTGTGTCCCATTTGTTTGCATTTTTAAGTTTGTTCTGGAACCTTAGTCTTTTTTATTTACAGTTGTGGGGAGATTGTTTTTTGCTGTTAATCTGCACTTCTGTTTTCACAAGTAGAACTACTTGTAAACGATATCCGTTTGTATTTGAAACCCTGCCAGCCCATAGTCTTGTAGTTTAATTCACAGTGATGGCAGAGTTGTGTAATCCTGCGAGATTTTGAGCCTTAGTCAGTTATTGCATTTTTTCCATAAACAGTGTTACCAGTAAATTTCTATATAGTCTAGTGCCTTAAACTGTAGTAGAAGGTCAGTAGTGAGAGAATTGTCGCTGCTCCAGTCGGTGCTTCAGTGCTTTTATATTCTGCTTATCATTTACATGCATAAAGTTGCATTTTGTGTCTTCCCCATCCCCCCTACTAACACATTAAGCTAATGTTTCTGAAAGAGCTACAATACAGGAGACTCTCTCTTATCTGGTCTCGCTGGGACCGGACCTTAGGCTGGATAAATGAATGGCTGGTTAATCAGAAAATGTATACAAAATAGCATTTAAAGGTTATGAATCAGCTAGAATAACAGGATGTGTGTTAGTATGCATTTGTCTAATGGATATGAAGTCTAAAACTCAAAATGTCTGTAATTATTTAACCCAGAGGAGGTGGAAGTGTTCTTCTCTGTTGTCTTTTGCTAGGGCTATGGCAGAAATTTGATGGCTAGTTAAAGAGAGGCTGGATAAGAGGGAGTCTGCTGTATTGCCTGTATTTGTTTATATGTCTCTCTAGCTAGCTTGGTTGGATTCCCCAAACTCCCAATCTTATTGCTGACATTTTTTAATAAGGCTGTGTCTGTGCCCTTCACCCCTGATTTCCAAAGTCCCTCCCTCCCCTCTTTCATTGTTTTCCATAGATCTATGATACTGAGTGTCCACCCAGCAAACCAGTATTGCTCTTGACTAAACCTCTTTTACTATGTATTGTCTCCTGTTCAGTTTCCAGGAGATCAGCAAAGCTTGGAGTCCTAGCCTGCATTCAAGTAGTGCCATCCAAGCAAAGTCAAGTTCCTTTGATTGCTAAAACACACAAGTTATTTTAAGTGATCACTACTGATCTGAAGTAGTTTACTTCATTTGATCTTCAACCTGTGGGTCTTCGGATCCACATTGCATCCGACATGGCTGCATTTTCCAGCTATGGCTCTGAGCTCCATGCTCCTCCCCTTACCCATAATGCCCCATGTCTCCCTTCTCCCCTCAGATCTCGTTTGCCACCTGAGTGTGAACAAGCATGGTCTGAGCTCCAGCGTGTTGTTTCAATGTCTGTAAGCATATTTTTTTCTATTTTAGCTTCCTTTCTCTTGAACTTTTCTGTACCTCCCTGGGGTTCTTCATTTAGCTAGTAAAAAAAAAAAGATTAGGCTTTCCTTTCCTTTCCCATTCTCCTTCTCTCGTGAGCATGTGTGTGTGTGTGTGTGTGTGTGTGTGTGTGTGTGTGTGTGTGTGTGTGTGTGTGTGTGTGTGTGTGTGTGTGTGTGTGTGTGTGTGTGTCTGGGCTGGCTGAAGGGATGGCGGCTGCCCCGAAGCCCGATTTCAGAAAGTGCACAGGGTGTGGCCATAAGCTTTCCCTGGCAGATGGCCACACTCCATGCTTGATCTGCTTCACCTCCAGTCCCCCTGTCCTATTTGCGCTGGGTTTAACCCCAGGGAACTTAAGGACAGGCAGGACAAATTGATCCTTAAGGGCCTGTTGCCCTCTTTTTCTGGGACTGTGGTCCCCTCTTCCCCTGCAGGGAAAGCAGTGGCTGCTGCTTCGACATCTTCTTCTCTGGCCTCTGGGACTCACACTCCTGCCAAGAGGTCTGAGGAAGGGGATCAGGTTAAGAAGGACTGGCCTCGCAAGTGATCCCCCAAACGCTTGTTACAGGCCGGCCCACCTCCAAAAGTCAAGCCTGTATCTAGGCCTGTGACTCCTAGGCTCAGGTCCCTTAGGTTTTCACCTGAGCCCAAGGAACAACAAAGCTGGTCTTCAGTCAGGTCTCTCCCCCCCACTGGCACTCCCATCCGATTTCAGAGGCGGCCTCCAGCTCCACTTGGAGCCTCTCTGAAGCGTAGATGGACAAGATGATGTGGAGGTATATCTGCGCTCAGATACAGATGGGGGTCTTGCCGGGGCCTTCTCCCTCTGGAGCGGGTCTGTTCCAACCCTTGTTTCATCCTATTACTCCTTCTTCGATCCGACCCGCAGTTTTGGAGTTGTTGGATTTGAGGGGTTGGTGCCGATGGTATCCTGTACCTCAACGCTGGCTGGTGCCTTGAGTTTGTCAGATCCAAGCTGTCGGAGCCACAGCCTCAGGGTTGGATCTGAGGGGTTGTTTTCTGCTCCGAGCCTGTTGGAGAGGAGCATCCCTCTCTGCATCTTGGCTCCAGCAGGCTTGACTCCGACTCCCCTGTCAGGGCAAGGGGGAGCGGCTTCCGCCATTTCTGCCCAGGAGGCATGTTCCCTCTCTGCTTTTGATGTGGTGGAGAGGTCTCTCGCGGGGTCGAGACCTCAGTCTATCTCGTCCTCTGAATCCGTCCAGACCCCCCTGGCTCTGAGTGTGGTTCCGGCCATTTTTCCCTCTCAGGGACAGCCCATGCTCATAATGTCCCAGGCAGTTCCGCCTTTGGAACAGCCCATTTGTGAGGCCTACCCAGACAGCCCCCTGAGGAGGCACCCCACAAACATACATTTAAAAGGAGGCACTTGGACTCTCCACCAGAGTCCCTCATGGAGGACACAGATTTGGATGAAGGGGAAGGCTCCCCAAGGTCACCCCCCGAGGATGTCTCCTTTGGGGACATCATGGAGCTCCTCCACCAGAGGGGAGGGTGATCCACCCCAAAGTCAACCTCGGACGAGTCAGTGTTTCTGGAGGCATTTGGCTTGGGCCCATCTACCTCTTGGGTGTCCCCTCCTGCCAACCCACTTGTGGAACAAATAACATCTAGGCCTTGGAAGGAATTGGACACCATAGAGCCAATCCCTAAGTGGCCAGATAAGGTTCTGAGTCCCCCCTCAGACAAGCCTCATTGGCACAAGGGGTCCTCTGTAGATGCTATAATGGTGCCAGCGGCCACCAAGAAGGAGCTTGCTCAGGAGAGCTCCATGGTCTGCCCTCCTAACAGAAAGTCGAGAGCGCTGGATCGCTTTGGAAAGCGAGTTTATGCTTCAGCGACCTTCTCTGTAAGGGCACTGAACTATATGGTGCACGTCATCTGACTCAAGAGATATCTTGTTAAGGAAATCACAGAGTCGACCCCAGGGTCCATGTCAGCAGAGGACAGGAAGACGTTCGATGCATGAATGGCCACCCTAAAAGCAGTAGCCAACACATCCATGCATTTGCTCTCCCACGCCACAGAGGTAGCCGCACGGGTGGCGAGGACAGGTGTCGCTATCAGGCATCACGCCTGGCTCCGCTTATGTCAGGTTACAGATTTCTTCAAGGTGTCTTTTACCAACTCCCCTTACGATGGTTCTTCCCTGTACGGGAAGACGGTCAGAGAGACTTTGGTCCAGAGCGAGAAGGACAGGAAAACACTGTCTCTCATCAGGATCCACTTCTCTCTGCCTCAAAGGTCCTTTTCCAGGAACCAGCAAGGTCCAAAGAATATGTGGTTCCGCAAGTATCAGGTGTTTTCCCTGGATGCTCAGGACTCACCTTCCCCCAGAGGCAGAGGAGGATTTGACAGATGCCACCCGAGAGGCAGAGGAGGTCCTAAGAATTTCGGGTCCTGAGAACCCTTCTCGGATAAACCTGGGCAGCAGCCCTGAGGGTTTGCCTGACTGTTCTCTGGAAGCAGTCGGGGGTTATTTGTCACTACACCCTTTAGCATGGGAGTCTATAGCTGCAGATCAATGGGTGTTGCGCATCATATCAAGAGGATATTCTGTTCCATTCCAGGAACCTCCCCCATCCAACAAAGCCCTACCGGACATCCCACCAGTGCAGCGAGAGGAGACAGCAATACAAATAGATTCACTGCTAAGGAAAAAAGCCATCCAACCGGTCCCCCTAGACCAGTCCAGATCCGGAGTTTATTCCAGGTTTTTATTAGTGCCAAAAAAGATGGGAGACCTCAGACCAATCTTGGGTCTGTCCAAATTGAACTTGTCTTTAACCAAGACAAAATTCCAGATGATCACGATTCAATCTATCCTGCCTTATCTGCAGGCCAGAGACTGGATGTGCTCAATCGATCTCCAGGACACATACTATCACATTAAGATGGACAGGCAAAAGAGGTTCCTTTGCTTCTGGGTGGGAGCCAATCATTATCAATTTCTAGCCCTTCCCTTTGGTCTCACCACAGCCCCCCGGGTGTTCACCAAAGTAATGGCGGTAGTAGCGGCTCACCTGAGACTTCAGGGTATTCAGGTCTTTCTGTACCTGGACGATTGGCTCTTTACTGCCCCTTCAGAACATCTACTTTGCCAGGCCAAGGACTCCTTCCTTCAGCTAGCCAACAAGTTGGGCATCACAATCAACATGAACAAATCTGCTTTACTCCCAGTTCAGGTTTTGGATTTCATCAGGGCACGGCTGGACACATTACAAACAAGGGTATTCCTTATGTTAGACAGGGTACACAGTCTAAGGTTACATGTCTTACACATTCTTGAGACCCATTTACTGACAGCCAAGGCAGTGTTGACAGCATTGGGGTCCATGGTAGCCACAATCATTATTCTTCCAATGGCACCTCTTCATATGAGAGTGTTGCAGTGGATGCTTACAGTTCAGTGGTCTCTGTTGGATCTCCCCTTGTCCTTTCCAGTGAGAATCTCGAGAGCATGCAGGGACTCCCTTTGGTGGTGGATTCAGTCTCCAGATCCCCTCAAGGGACGTCCATTCCAACCTGCCTTTCCCAAGACCACTGTGACCACGGACACCTCCCTATTAGGGTGGGGGGCATTACTCAGGAAAGACAGTCCAAGGCACAAAGTCCCCTTCTGAGACCTTTCTGCACATCACTTTTCTAGTGATAAGAGTGGTTTTCCTTGTGTTGCAGGCCCTTCATGCTCATCTTCCTCTAGGAATGATTGCAATTCAGATGGACAATATGTCAGTGGTCTGGTATATCAACAAACAAGGGGGGACCAGATCTTATCCCTTATGTCGAGAAGCCATGAGAGTGTGGGAATGGGTGATCTCCACTGGCTGTTTTCTGGTGGCAATGCACATTCTGGGATGGTCCAACATTCTAGAAGACAGGCTCAGCAGATCTATCCTGATGCCTTATGAGTGGTCTCTGAACCCTTCAGTAGCGAAACAGATCTTTCTAGAGTGGGGTCGTCCTTGCTGCAATCTCTTCGCATCTCCTTCCAATGAGAAATGCAGTGAGTTTTTTGCTCTGAACCCCCCACCGGGGGCTTGGCTTCCCGGTCTTCTTTATGCATATCCTCCTCTTCCCCTAATGTTGAAGTTTCTGCAGAAAGCCCGAAGGCTGGGGAGCACTGTGATCCTCATCTCCCCATTCTGGCCTCGACAGATTTGGTTTCACTTACTCAGGTCTCATCCAGTTGTTCCACCATGGACTTTGGATCCGGATCTTCTCTCGCATCCCTTGGGGATCCCACACCCAGACCTGGACAGTCTGAAGCTCACTGCTTGGCTGCTCCATTTCCCATGATTATTAGGATTCCTGTTAAGTCTATTCTGGTAGCGGCTCACAAATCTTCCACCAGAAAAGTTTATTGTAGTAAATGGAAACGTTTCTCGATATGGGCCTCTCAGGGGTCCCTGGACCCTTTTACCACTCCTCTTTTGGCAGTCTTAGATTTTCTGGCACCAGTTCATCTACAGTTAAAGTCCAACTGGCAGCCATTTCTAATTTCCACATGGGGGTAAATATGTCTTCACTGGCTTCCTCTAAACTTTGTAAGACCTTTCTTAAAGGTGCTTTTCTTCTTAGATCCCCGGTAAAGGATCCTATCCCACTGTGGGACCTTACCTTACTGTTGCAAGCATTGGTTTCTCCCCCCTTTGAGCCTGCAGCTTCAGTGGATTTGCAATTTCTGACTTGGAAAACTGCCTTCTTGGTCACCATCACTTCTGCCAGAAAGGTGTCAGAGCTTCAAGCTCTTTCAATTAAAATGCCCTACATGATCTTTCATTAAGATAGGGTGTTGCTATGCACCAACCTGTCTTTCCTCCCTAAGGCAGCTTCGGAAGCCAATATTAATTAGACCATTAACGTGCCAATCTTTTTTTCCTAACTACCAGAACAAAGGGGAATATAGATTACATTTATTGGATGTGCATAGACAATTGAGGTTTTACCTACACAGGACTAAACCCTTCTGCAAATCTGATCAACTTTTTGTGTCTTATGCCAAGCCCTTCTTCAGTAAACTAGTTTCAAAAGTGACAATTACTCGCTGGATCTCACAATGCATTAGCCGAGCCTATTTGGAGAGAGGCCTGTCTCTGCCAGGGAAAATGAAAGCTCATTTGACCTGATCTATGGCTACATCAACGGCCTTTTGGTCCAGGGTATCTTCGGATATTTGTTCAGCTGCCACTTTGGCCTTATCTCATAGCTTTATTTTGCATTATAAATTAGACATTGTCTCTAGGAGTAGAGCATCCTTTGGCTCTGTGGTGCTCCGGAACATCCTTCCATGAGGGCCACCCAAGAGTTTTGTAGCTGGGGACTCTGTCCCACAGGTTGAAGATCAAATGAAATAAACTACTTCAGATAAAGAAGTTATGTACTCACCATAACGTTCCATCTGAGTAGTTATACTTCATTTGTCTTCAACCATTCCCCCCTTCCTTCCCCCTAACCTTATCATTCAGATGATATTTTTTTCTTATCAGATGGTTATTGTTGGGATCCTTGGTTCTGTCTAGGCTAAGGGAGTTTCCTATTGGTTATCCTGGTGATAAGGTGGCATTGGGTTGGGTGTCTGATACATGTTAGGCAGCAAACTCGATCTGAGGGGAGAAGGGAGACAGGTGGGCATTATGGGTAAGGGGAGGAGCATGGAGCTCGGAGCCGTAGCTGGAAAATGCGGCCGTGTCAGATCCGATGTGGAGCTGAAGACCCACAGGTTGAAGAAAGATGAAATATAACTATTCAGCTGGAACGTTATGGTGAGTACTTAACTTCTTTTTTTTCTGCTTTTGTGTGCATTTCCAATTTTTTTTTTGTAAAAAAATAAATAAAATAAAAAATAATAATGCTCTTCCTCTGTTACTAATGTAAGACTGTCTTGAAATTGCATAATTGCATACAGGAAGGGATTTCCAGCTAGTTGTTTAAGTGGTTTGTGGAAGCATTGCACTTGTGGGTCTCTTCTATTGTGTTTTTTTACATTAGGAGGGCTGGGCTTATTTATCTTGCAGTAGGTGGTGTTTCCCTGGTCTGTCTGAGTTGAGAAATAAACAAAAGCACTAATAGTGCAGTAATTTTATTGGCCAGAGGGTTCATTAGTTTTCTGTATTTTCTGTGCTGCTAGAAATTTTGCACAAATGCATGGGTTAGCAGTGCTCTGTACAGTAGCAAACACATAGAAAAACAGTTTGTACCCTGTAAAGCAAAAATGTAGTGCAAATACCTTGTGTGACAACAAGCTTAGAGCAGCTAGTTGGGAGTCACGTGGCACTACCTACAAATATAATTGAATTCAGTACTGAGTAAATATTAAAGCAGAATTCAGTCCTGTTTAGCATAATTTGTTATGAATAGGCACCCTTAATAAACTCCTTTTACCCACAATGCCCTGCCAACCTAACATACCTCAGATCTCATTTGCCGCCATTCAGCTTCAGACGCGGATCCTGTTGCTTTTGAGCTTTGGAGATATATTTAGTCCTTTTTCGTGAGTTACTGTTAAGAAATTTATGTTTATCCGTAGTCTCCTACCTCACTTTCATATTCTTTCCTGTATACCAATTTCTCAGTACCTCTTTAAAGTACTATCATTGGTACTGTTCCCATCCTTTTAAGATTACTCTTTAGAGTACTGTCTTTCTACCATTGTTGATAGTTGTTCTTTCTTTCACTCCCTTTTTACTCTTCCTTTATTTTTCTTGTTTAAAAAATAAAAATTCTCTGCTGTAGTTTCTTTAGGCAGTTTTCTATTTTGATTGTAATGGCCGACAAGCCAACTGGTTTTAAAAAAGTGTGTTACCTGTGGGCATAATCTTCTCAACTTGGTTGCTCACAGGGGAATGCATCTATTGCTTAGGACCTGAGCACTTATATGTGGATTGTTCTATCTGCTCCAGATTTAACTCCAGAGCTGTTACTAAACACTGAAATAAATTAGTGTTGAGGGGCCACCTTCCGTCTTCCTCTTCTACATCAATAGCCAGGGTTCAAACCCCATTCAGAAAATTAGAAAAGGGGAAGCCAGATTCAGCGACCAAGGAAAAGGAGTCACACAAGATGTCCCCGAACTGTTCTTCCTCATTGGCTCCTTTATTGGAGCCTCCTTCTAAAATCCACAAAAAGTCGGATCCAACCACTTTGGATCTGACTTTTTCAAAATCTAGATCTCCGCGGACCCAAACTTCTCCATGGTTACCAGATCCTGCTGCATCAAGGCTCCCTTAACCTTTCTTGGAGGGATCTCCCCATAGGCATTCCAGACCTCCATCCTCCAAATGATCTCTTAGATTTCCAGAAGCTTATCCGAAACTGATCTGGATAGAATGATGAAGAAATGTCTCATAGTGCAGATCCAGATTGGGGGTACTCCCTGCTCCAACTCCCATTGTATCCACTAGTCAGCCTTTGTCCTGTTCCCCCTTTGTATATCTTTCTTCAATCTGACACACTGTTTCATAGCCGTCAGATCTGAGACCTCTGGGAGTGTCTTCATCTGATTCAAAAGACAGTCTGTTCGTTGACTGTGGTGATCTCCCTGAGTCACCCAGCCTCGAGCTTTTCTGAGCCGGAGGGCTCTCAGAGCCAAAGCTTTGGCACTGGATCTGGGGTAGCGTAGAGATCAACTCCAAAACTTTTGAAGCTATTTCTTCCCCTCAGGGCTTCAGCATTGGACAGCTTGGGTCTGACTCCCTCCTTGAATGGAGTGCTGGTGGGGTTGCAGGAGCTGATGATTCAGGAACTAACAACTCCTTTGTCATCAACTTATGTTTCCCCAGGCATTCTGCCTTTGAGGTTGTGGAGAGGGCTTTCTCTTTGTCTAGTGAAGGAACATGCCTTCCCCCTTCAGATCAGACAACTTTGCTTCCTCCAGTTCTCCACTCTGAACCTTGTCCATCCATTGCACTGACACAGCCAGCCTGATCTATTCTCCAGTTTGTCCATCAGGAGATCTTTATTTCTTTTGATACTTCCCTACAACACCCCACTGAGGAAGCCCTCAGAAGAGAACATGTAAGAGGAGACACCTAGATTCCCCTCAGGAATCTGTCATGGAGGACACCAATTTTGATGAAGGGGAGGGTACCCCAGATCTCCACCTGAAGACATCTCCTTTGGAGACATCCAACAGCTCCTAAAACAAAAAGGTGGCTGGTCCTCCAATACCCACTCCCAGGAGGAATCACTGTTCCAGGAGGTTTTTGGGTCTGGCCCATATACTTTTTGGGTGACTCCCCCTGCTGACAAACTAATAGATCTTGTTTCTTGACAGGAATGGATGGAGCTGGATACTGTAGAACTGATCCCTGAAAGACCTAACAAAATACTTGTCTTCCCCCTAAGGATCAGGAGCACTGGAGCAAAGGAGTCCCGGTTGATGCCATGGTTGTGGAGGCAGCCACCAAGAAAGAACTTGCAGAACAAAGTTCTTCTGTCCATCCCCCTAACAGAGAGTCCAGGGTTTTGGACAGATTTGTTAAGCACATATATGCTTCAGTGACCTTTACCCTCCAGTTGCTGAATTACCTGGCACATTTCACAAGATTAGAAAGAGATTTGACTAAAGAACTTTCCAAATCTGTTTCTCGGTCCATCTGCCGAGGACCAAAATAAAGTTTCCTCATAACTGGACACTCTCCAGTCAATTTCTAGTGTGTCCATGAGACTGATCTCCCATGCAGTGGAAGGTACCTCTCAGGTGGTGGGTTCAAGCATAACCATTAGGAAACGTGCCTGGATGCAACTGTGATTTTGTGGAACACTTTAAGTCTTCATTCATCAGTGCACCTTTTCATGGGACTTCCTTGTTCAGGTAAAGAGCATGGTCTCCAGGTGTGAGCAAGAGAGAAAGACCCTGTTTGCCATTGGTGTACATTTTTTAAACCCTCAAAGACCTTTCTGAAGGAATCAACAAGGTCCTTTTCAAGACTTGTGTGGAGATAGCTCCCCCATAGGGAGAGGGGGAATCTCAAATATAAGACACCATCCACATGGCAGAGGTGACCCACAGAATCAGGGCTTCTGGGATTCCTTCTCAGATAGGCATTACCAGTGCTCCTGAAGGGAGGCCCGACTGTTTCCCTGTGCAGTCAGGGGTTGTTTGACTCTGCACCAGGGAGCCTGGCTGTCTATAACAAAATATTCCTCAGTGCAGAGAATCATATCCTGAGGTTATATTTTACCCTTTTCCCTAACCCTCCAACCAGTGTGAAAAGAATCCCCGATGTCCCACCCAATCAGAGGGAAGCAGCAGCTCTAGAAATAAAAAAGCTGCTAGAGAAAGAGTCATACAAGTGGTTACTTCAGACCAGCGGGGATCCAGAACCAATTCATGATTCTTCTAGGTGCTAAAAAGACAGGGGACTCGAGACCAATTCTGGAGCTCAGCTAACTAAAGCAGTTGCATTGGGATCTCAAGCAATGTTGGGACACCAGCTTACAGAAATCTTCTCTGAGCAGCATGTGTGAACAATCTTTTATGTTAATGCCAGTGACATAAAAAGCTGCATGGAAATACAATGCCTGGCTAAAAGAGCATCAGCCAAGATAAGTTACTTCTTATGAATGATTCCTCTCTTTATCAAGGCATAATTATTAATATAAGCAAATATTTATGTTGAAAATAATTCCTCTAATAATCAAATGTCGGACAACAGATGCAAGTTAGCTAATAGACTTCATAGTGTTTTTTTTTTTTTTTAGAATTGTTAGCTCAGTTACTTGCTAGGAAAAAAATAGAATGGAAAGGTCACAGCAGCCTGAAACAAGGGTCACACACTGACACGCACTGATGTATTGTAACAGCAGGAATGGCTATTCTATTAGAAGTTGTATAAAACATGTATTAATCAGTACTTCTCTCTTTCTATCAAACATTCCTAAACTATATGTGTAAAGAATGCAAATAATGTAAAATACATGATCTGTAAAATGTACATATATGCCATGAACATCAAAGAATCAGGAAATGTAAATTATTCTACTTCATACATTATCTATAGAATGAATCACAGGGGCAGATGTTGTGCCTTGCATATACATGCTGCAAAGCTACAGATTTTCTATGAAGTTTTTATTAAGCCTTTGTATTGTACTACTTTGTAAGTTGCAAACGTTCATTAATTCTGAATTATTCAGCAGTAGCAATAATGTAAACTGCAGCTGTAATAATAATTAATACTCCTTAGACATGTCATGATAAGACAATTAAGCAGGAAGAGCATATGATGACAAAGCAAGATGAAGCAGGAAATGATTACTGTGTACTTGTTATCAAAAAAGGAAAACTTGTATAGCAATTCTACAGAAATAGTCTGCTTTTAAAATAACTTGTAATAGTTGCATGACCAACTTAGGACACATTGCATGACCAACTTAGGACACACTGTATATCTAAAGAGGCAGGACTACATTTGTCAAGAACTGTATAAAAGTTCTGTACTCACTGATGTATGTTGTCAGTCAGTTAAATTAGCCAAACTAGCTAGTCAAGGAATAATAAAAACTGTACTGAACCTGGGATGCCTTGCTTTGCTGATCATTTATTATTCTTGTTCTTTTAACTGCCTGTATTTATTCCTCATAGATGCAGTGTTTGTAGATACGTTTACATCATGGTTCAGTCCATTTCTGCCACTTCTGCAAAAGGGCGATCAGATGTGTTTGATAGATCTTCAGGATGTGTACTATCACATCAAAATGAACAGGTGCTCCTGAACATATCTGCATTTCCAGGTGGCAGCCAGTCATTACTAGTTCAGGGCACTGCCATTTGCCCTTTGCTGTCACCACAGCCCCCAAGGTGTTCACCAAATGCATGGCAGTGGTAGCAGCTCACTCGAGACTGCTGGTATTCCAAGTGTTTCCATACCTAGACAACTGGCTTCTAACTGCCCCAAACAGGAGCTGACTCCTGCAGGCAAGGGCTCCTTGCTCCATTTATGCATCTATCTAAACATCACAGTCATTTACAACAAATAGTAACTCATGCCTACACAGAGTCTGGAGTTCATAGGTGCTCATCTGGACAGTCAGTCAGATTGCCTTTCATTCCTCTACTCAGATTCAGACACTGAGATCCCAGGCCAGGAAAGTAATGCAGAAAATTCTTCTCTTTCAGCATGATTAATTTACAAGACCTAAGATCCATGGTAGCTGCTATCACCTTCATTCCTTTCCCAGGTTTCACATGCGAATACTTCACCGGACCCTATCAACCTAGCGGTCTATTCTTCAGTACCCTTTAATTGCTCCAGTCAACATCAGACAGGCATGCAAAACATTGGTGGATTTATTTGAATGAACTTTCCCAAGGCAGTCATTTTGTTCTCCTCCTGGTCATGGTGATCATGGATGCCTCCCAACTAGGGTGGGAGGAGCATTATTTGGGAGGGACAGTCCAAGGTATTTGGTTCCATGAAGAGGCCAAGATGCATATCAATGTCCGGGAAATGAGAGCAGTTCTCCTAGTGTTGCAGGCCCTTCAAAGTGTTCTCCCATCTGGGACAATTGCTATTTAGTTGAACAACATGTCAGTGGTCTTGTGCATCAACAAACAGGGAGGAACCTGGTCTTATCCGCTTTGTCAAGATGCATTGACTGTGTGACAATGGGTGATCCAGTTGCTTTCTAATAGCAATGCACATTCCAGGGAAATCCAGTGTGATTGTGGAAAAACTAAGTGGGTCCATTCTAATGCTTCATGAGTGGTCTGTCAATGTTAAAGTGGAGGAGAGAATTTTCTGCCGATGGGGCCAGCCATGCTGTGACCTATTCACATCTCCCCTCAAAAAGTGCAGCAGGTTCTTTGCCCTGAACCCTCCAACTGAGGAGTCACTGAGAGATGATCTAGTCCATGATTGGCCCTTCGGTTTACTTTATGCTTACCCTCTGTTACCTCTCATTCCCAAATTTCTACAGAAAGCATTCTGGTTGTAGGGCATAGTTATCCTTGTTGCACCATTCTGGTCTTATCAGATTTGGTTCCCCTTCCTCTGGCCTCATCTTCTATATCCTCCTTGGATACTGGATCCCACTCCAGACCTCATGCCTTACCCAACAGTATGACTCATCCGGACCTAACAGGCCTCAAACTAACTGCATCGTTTCTTCTGTTCCATTGATTGCTAAACAGCAAAGGCTCTCCTTTCTGTTCAGTCATATTTTATCTTCTTGAAAAGCTTCTACTAGTAGGATTTACAAACGTTAATGGAAGAAAATTGCTCTCTGGGCCCTTAACAAAGACATGGATCCTTATTCAGCACTTGTGCCATCTATTCTTGAAGTTTTAGCTTTAATTTTCATTGAAATGGCTAGTTTTTCAATTATTAAAGTTCAGCTGGGTGCCATTTCTAATTTCCACCTGTTCGAAAATAACTCAACATTAGCTTCTTCTAAGCTATGTAAAGCCTTTCTCAAAGGAGCCTTTTTACTTAGATCTGTGTTCAAGGATATTATTCCACCTTGGGATTTTACCATTATGCTTCATGCCTTAACCCAGATTGAACCATCAGCCAGAGCAGATCTAAAGTTTTTGCCTTGGAAAATCATTTTTCTGGTCACTGTCAAATCAGCTAGATGACTATCTGAACTCCGGGCCCTATCTTCTAAACCTCCTTACTTTTTTTTTCACAAAGACAAGGTGTCTTGCAGACCAGCCCATCTATCTTGCCTAAGGTGACATTTGAGTCCAACATAAAACAGGTCATTAATCTACTGTTTTTCTTTATAAACTTTTCAAATAAGGGAGAGTATATACTCCATCTATTGAATGTGCATAGACAACTTCACTTTTATCTCCATAGAACCAAAGACTTCATGGAAACTGACCTGTTATTAGTTTGTCTCTCTTCTAACAGATTGGGAAAACCAGTTTCGAAAGTTACATTGGTAAAATGGTTAATTGAATGCATCTCCTTTGTCTATGGTAAAAAAGGTTTATCCTTGCCTTAGTCTGGTAGAGCTCACTCCGTGATGTTGATCGCAGTATCTTCAACCTTTTGATTAAGGGCTTGCTTAGATGACATTTGGGCAGCTGCAGCTGGGACTAATTACCAAACTTTTATTACTCATTGCAAGTTAGATTTGGTTTCCAGGGACAGAGTGGCCTTTGGCTCTGCAGTCCTCTGGAATATCCTTTCATGAGGGCTATCCAAGGTTTCAGCAGCTGGAGACTTTGTCAAATCAGTTGAGAAATGATTGAAAAGGACAACATCAGATAAAAAAGTTATGTACTCATCATAATGTTCCATCAGTGTGGTCCATTTTCATTCTTCCTCATATTCCTGCCCACCCGCCCCATGCTATGCTTCTGGAAGAATCTAAGAGTTTTACAGGAACCTGTTCCTTATTTGAACTCCAGCTACCCTTTCCCTTTCTGCCTTTAATTTTTTAACAGGTTGTCCCTTTACATCTATGGGCAGAAAACTTAATATGAGGTATTGTCTGCTACAAACACAAACCACAAGTAGTAAACTGGTAAAAATGTAATCCACGGCTAACCAGCCCAACAGGATTATAGGTGAAAGCACTTAGTCTGTTATGTGAATAAAGCTGTGTGCTCTATGGCAAGCCGTGAATTTTATTTTTATCAATCTGAGGTATGTTAGGTTGGCAGGGCATTATGGATAAAGGCAAGAGCTCAAGAGTTTTGAATCTGATGATCTAGCAGAAGCAGCTGAGTCTTGGATCTGAACCCCCATCAGTTGAAGAATGAAAATGGACAGCACAGATGGAATATTATGATGAGTACATAACTTTATTTCAATAAGTGTCTGTCTTTCTGGTGTCATTCTAAGGGGATCCAGTATTTGTCAGCTTGGGAGTACATGGTTAACAGACCTTGTTGCTTTGCTAAGGATGGTCTGCACCTCTCCCCTCTAAGCTTTCAAAAACTGGCTGAAACTTTATCCACCTCCATAGTGCCTTTTTTAGGCAATGCCAAATTGACAAACCTACTGACATAGCAAAATCAACACCACTGAACCTCATGGTATTACTGCTAAAATATTATGACAAAATGCAGGAAGGATAATTCCTATAAAAATCATAAGTAAATAGGCAACTAAGAAAGCTAACTAGGTCAAGCCAAGCCATCTCTGAGGTTAAGATAGCCTCCCAGGTGAAAGATAACCATAAGGCCTTCTACAGCTTTGTCAGAAACCTCAAAGGCAGCACACAGCGATGTGATGAATTGGTGGTCAAAGGTGCCACATTCACAGAGCTTGGCGATATAGCAAACCTGTTAGTGGAAAAATTCAGTTCCAACTGAACCTCCCCCCCACTCCCAACCATCCCTTCAAAAATACCCTCAAACATAAACCATCTAGCTAAAATTAGGGAGTATGTACTGGCTGCATTCACTAAAGCCATGAACATGGCTTTAATGGGCTCCAGTAACATCTCTGAATGCCTCCTGAATTGTCTAAAATATGACTTATCAGGACCCCTAGAGTCATTTAACTATAGTCTTAAAACAGGCTTTGTGCCACATGAGTAGAGAACAAAATCTGGAAACTACAGACCCATAAATCTGACTAGTCTTATTTGCAAAACCATGGAAAGAATTAGCATGGAAATTATCAACAAGGACATAGGAGACCTCAGACACTAGATCCATCCCAGTCTGGCTTTGTCAAAGGAAGGTCGTGCTTACTGAATCTGGTGGATGACTTTGGAAAGGTCACTAAGGCAATGGATGAGGGGATAATAGTGCATACTGCCTACCTAAATCTGGCTAAATCATTTGATACAATACCCCACTCAGGCATTACCAACAAACTTATGGAAATAGGTATAAACTCCTTTGCAACATGCTGGATAGCTAGCTGGCTCACTGATAGGACCCAGGAGGCTTGAATCAGTGAGACCAGCTCCACAAAGAGGCTGGTCACCAGTGGAGTCCCCCAGGGCTCTCTGCTGGGCCCACACCTCTTTGGCATCTACTTCTCAGCTGTCAAAGTCAATGTCAAAGACCTTTGGCTGAAAAATTTGCAGATGATTGCAGACTGGGAGCAGTCATTAAATCCTCCCAAGATAAGAACATCCTTCAGGAGTGTCTAATACAAATGGTTGGTGCCAAAGCCATGGCTTAAAACTCAACACCAAGAAGTGCATTATAGTACCTTTTGGAAGGGCTGACAGTTAAAAGTTGTTTCACTAGTCAGCAATCTGAGAACTCAAGTAGACAGTAACCTAGCCTTTTTCAGGCATGTGTCCAAGGTGGTAAGAAAAACCTTCTTTGTTGCTCAACTTATAAACAAGGGCATTGCATGTAGTGTAGAGAGGACATCAGACCCATCATAGTCTGAATATAATGCCCCCTTCAGTATGTACCTTACCAGACACATGCAGCAAATGAAATGCCCACAAAGGCTCCTTACAGAAAAACACAATGTCCTATGCTGATCACCTCAAAGCACTATCTCTTTACTTGGTGTCATAAAGACTTTTGAGAGGTGATCTTTGCCTGGTATAGAAGGCATTCCTGGACTCACTTTTGATTAATGTTTTGCACATCTGCAAAACAAACAGCATCAGAACTACTAGATTAAAAGACCTAAACTTTGCTTGTGACATAAATAGGACATGTTCGAGAGACAGGTATTGTTAGATTAGGGACTTCCATTTTAAAGTAGTTATTAGACAGGCTAAAGGGTAAAATAGGCCTATAAATTGTTTCATTTATGCCTAAAAGACAGTTAAGCAGAAAGAAAGAATAACCTTGCTGGTCAAGCATGAGAGATAACAGTTCCCAAGGGAAGGCTACAGACTGTTCTTTTTCTGTTCTCTTTCTCAAGGGAAGAATCAAGAAAATGTTAGATAACGAGACAGCTAGGCACCTGCAAAACAAAAAGAAAATGCCAGTCCAAAGTGTTGTGTACAAAACACATTTTAATGTGACATAAACAGACGGGTTTCAGCAAAAATTACCAAGCCTTCCTCAGTGTAACAAAACTTCCACAAATAGCCACATGTTATATACACAACAGTTAATTGGTAAGCCAACATGATTGGTCACAATTGCTCATTAAGCCCTGGGGGGGAATAATACCCCCAATTTAATAATCCACTTCTTTTCTTTCATGTTTAATATATTGTGCCAACTAGTTTCCATTTCCATGATCTAAAAATTTGCGAAGGGACTACAATCGTATTCTTGGGCCTAAATTAGAGGGCCACTCCTTTTTGCATTAATTATCATCTGGCTTGGGTTGTATATCGTGGTTTGAACTCGGACCCATTGGATGAGGCCTGTCTAATGCAATGCACATCATTACTCAAATAGCAGGAATTTAGGCTTTGGATGCCATCTTTTTTACATAAGCTGATTGACTATACATATTGTACATGATTTTTATGTGACTGCTTTTCAGTTTTCGGGACTATTGGAGCTTAACAGATTTTTTTATTTAACAATATGGCATAAAGTGTTTTGTTATTGATTCATGCATGTCAGTATTGTGGTTTTGTTAGAAACCCTGTAAGGCGCATATATTATTAAGCATTTTTTGCTTTTTGTTATATAATTCTATTATACTATGCCAACTTATAGCTATTTATTTTGTCTAGTGTTTTGCATACTACAGTTTGGGATCTATTTTACCAATATACCAAAGGTTAGGTACATTTGGAACTGGGTCCTAGATTCAACTGTTATGTTTTGATGTTACAGGGTAGACTGCAGGTTATATCTTTTGACCCTTTCTTTACTTTATCAAGGATTAATGGTTTCATTCCTTATTATAGTCATGGATATCCATGGCGAATTGGAATGAAGGTTTATTTTTGGGTAGAGTCATTGTTTTTTCACCCTTTTTCTAGCTGCATATATGCTTTTTGATTATACATCATTAAGCTATTGGGACTGGAGTTTCTATGTCTGCTTATGACAGCAACTGTTTATTGTGTTAAGCCCTAAGTTATATTGGTTTGCTGAGTCAATCACTTGGACACACTCTTGGTTAGATATTATCTCTGAATATGTGGAGTGGATGTTCATGTAGTTTGGCCTTCCATCTCTAGAACAGTTTTGGTGTATGGTATTAGTTTAGTGTACCCGAGGCACGTAGCACTACCCAATTTTTTGTATTTATTGAATTGTCTTGTTGGTGGCTATTATGGTTCCCCCTGTTTGTAGTCCAATATATAAGGATTTTTTTTTCTTCTTTGGGGGCACGTAGCACCATCATTTGCCCTCTTGGGGATACTTTATCATGGTTCAACAAGGGTAGAGGCTATTATTTTACCTTCGTTTTGGTTTAAGCAACTCTTTATACATTTGATGGTCAGGTGGGGTTATTTGGAATGATTTTTGTGTCCTTTTGGTTTGACTTGCATCTGTTTATTAACAACCCTGCACGTAGCACTACCCAATTTTTTTGTATTTATTGAATTGACTTGTTGGTGGCTATTATGGTTCCCCCTGTTTGTAATCCAATATAAGGATTTTTTTCTTCTTTGGGGGCATGTAGCACCATCATTTGCCCTATTGGGGACATTTTATCATGGTCCAACAAGGGTAGGGGCTATTATTGTACCTCGGTTTTGGTTTAAGCAGCTCTTTATACATTTGATGGTCAGGTGGGGATATTTGGAACCATTTTTGTGTCCTTTTGGTTTGACTTGCATCTGTTTAATAGCAACCCTTTGGGTTTACTATTTTTTAGTGGCTTTTGGACATCATTTTTACACTTGCTGTTTTTCTGTCCAACAGGAAACAACATTGTCCCAGTTTACAGTTTTTTATAACTTTTTTGAGCATTTGTGATAAGTATCGATTTGGGTCAACTCGTCAAAGGTCTGTCATCTGACAGGGATGATATTGGTATATTTGGTTTAGGGACAAAGGCTCCTGGGGATTCCATGAATAGGGGTGAATTTACATCATCTTGTTATGATGTGTTTGCAAAGTTATCCAAAAGTATGAGGACTATGCGCACTAATGTGTGGCATCTTCATAGGTAGGTACTAGGCTATCTGCCCAAGGGCATTTATAAGCCTAGCCAGAGTGTGTCAGCTTTCGCCACCCCATTGATTAATTAACTGATCCTCTGTCAAGCAGAGCTAGTGAAGTGATCCCAGGGGTGTATTTTCTGTTACCCATCCACTCGTCAAGGTTTCTCTTGAAGAGTGTTAGTGAGGGGCTCTGCCTGATGTAATTTGAAATTTTGTTCCAAAGCATGGGGAGTCTCTGTGAGAGGAATCTATCCCTCCAGCATGTTCTATTTATTGTTGTGGCGAGGTTTAGCTCACTAGAGCGCATGGCTCGCAGTGACTTGGATTTCTTTAGGTGGAACATGTCCATCAATTCTGAGTTGGACATGGCTTTGTAAGTCAGGCAGAGATCACCTCTGAGTAAGCGATATGACACTGAGTACAGCCGAAGTTTTTTCAGTCAGGCTGCATAGGACATATGTTTGAGACCAGTAATCCTCTTGGTGAGGTACTTTTGTGGTCTTTCCAGCTGTTGGAAGTGTCTTGTGAGGTACATCCCAAATGGGGCATTGTACTCTATGATGGGTCTAATGAGTGACAAGTAGAGGGGCACTATAACCTCTTTATTTCTAGATGCAAACCCTTTAGTAATTAGATGGGCCACATAGAAGGATTTCCTAACTACTTTGGCAATATGATTGTCAAAGGAGAGATTACTATCTACCTGGGTCCCCAGATCTCTTATTACCTCTTCTGTATTAAGGGGGCTGCCACTTATGTGGTAATTTGTGGGTGTTTTGTTTTTCCCAAATGGGATGAGTATGCATTTTTTGGCATTTAGCTTGAGGCCATGACTTTGACACCAGGTGTCTGTCTCAGTAAGGCCCTTTTGGAGGATGTCCCTGTCAGCCGGAGAGTCAATTATGGCTCCCAGTTTGCAGTCATCGGCGAACATGGTTAGCCATAGTCCTCCTGTGTTTGCCTGTACTTCTGAGAAGTATATGCTGAACAGTAGGGGTCCCAGGACCGAGCCTTGTGGGACACCACTTGTGACTGGTATAGAGTTGGACCTGGAGCCCGCTATTTATACCATGTGAGTTCTGTCTGTAAGCCAGTTGGCAACCCATCTAGTGACGTAGGGGTTTATGTTCAGGCTGGTGAGTTTTTCTGTAATACCCGAGTGGGGAATGGTGTTAAAAACCTTGGCGAGGTCAAAGTAGGCTGTGTGAACCACCTTTCCCTCATCTATGGCCTTGGTGACTGTCTTGAAGAAGTCAGCCACGTTTAGTAGGCATGATCTGCCCTTAACAAAGCCGAACTGGGTCAGGTCAAGTGTTTGGAGGTTCCCAATGTCTTTGTTAATGAGTGCCATGATGATGCGCTCCATAGCCTTGCAGACCAGATGAGTCAGGCTTATGGGCGATAGTTACCAGGGTCAGTTGTGGCCCCTCCTTTGTGGAGAGGAATAACCGTTGCTGTGCGCCATTCTATGGGCATGTAGCCTGTGGAGAGGCTGAGGTTGAACAGCGTATTTAGGTAGGGGGTTAGTTCATTCTGTAGTTCGTGCAAGACGCAGCCCGGAACACCATCTGGTCCCATTGACACTGTGTTTTTTGCTTTTGAAAGGGCTGTTTTCACCTGTGCTTCTGTGATTTTTTGGGAAACTACACTTTTCCGGTATTGTTGTGGGCCCTTTTGTAGGTGAGGAGGGGTGAAGTTTGCACTGAATCTATCTGCCAGGATGTTGGCAGTATCAGTAGGTTCAGTATATTTTGTGCTATTGTGCACTAGTTCAGTGCATATCTGCGAGTTGCCACTTAGATTCTTATCATAGCTAAAGAAGGCTTTGTGGTTATCTTTTGAATCCTTGGCTATTTTTCTTTTGAAGTTAGCGTTGGATGATTTCATGAGGGACCTCAGTTTCTTACTGATACTGATCAGGGATGTCTTTCCTTCTTGGGATTTGCTTTTTTTCTGAAATAGTTTCCTCCTTCTATTGTATAGCCTGTTTATTGCAGGGGTCCACCAAACTGGTTTCCTTCTCTTAGAGGAGTGAGTCTTGGTTTTGCTAGGGATGGCACAATCTATGCATCCTTGTAGGTGCTCATACAGTGCATTTGTAAAGGTTTCTGCATCTTGGGCAGCGTTATCCTTTAGTGTGGGGGCTGTGAAACTTACCACCTCTGTCTTAAGTAAGGTGAAGTTTGCTTTAGAAAAGATTTTTTGCCTTCTTTTTTGTTTTCTTCGCCTATTTAAAACATATAGGGTGAGAAATATTTGTCCTAGGGGACTACGGGTACAGATACAGCCCTTAGTTTTTGAGATAGATCAAGAATTGGACCAACAATGGTTAGCTGTTCAACAACAAGCATCCATGAGGTTTGTAGAGGCCTTATTGGCTTATCATAACAGATGTAACTTGATTGAGGTGACCAAACTGTATGAGGAAACCAAGTTGTTTGAGGGGCAGACCTGTTACCAAACCTGCTTACAACAGTTGAGTCAGGAATTGTTGACTCTGGAGGGCCAGTTAAGGGACATGAAGATACACAAGTTTAACCGTGATCAAGCTGACTATGATAGGGGGAGACCATTTGGACCCCACAAAAGTGTCAAATTTTCTAACACTGGCTCTAAACCTAATAGGAAAAGGCCTAGGTCAATCTTGAAAAAGAATATGCCTTCATTTGGTAGTACTTTGGGGGAGGAATCATTCTCCATGACAGATTCTGAAACAGCACCAGTTTTGTCTTCTCCCACACCAAAACGCAGCAACTCTGACACCCCTTTAGAGTCAGAAGACACAGGGCAGGGCGGAAACATCACAATAATAACCGATGTGGTGACATTATTACAAATTATGACCAACAAGTAATTGAATATAACAATGTCCTTAACATCTCTTCACATGTTTTAACTCCTATTGAAATTGAATTACTTAGTAAAGGATTGAATTTTGTCCCTGCATTTTTTGTTCCTGAGGATGTTTTTGTTGATGATGTGAATAGTTTTTGTCATACTCTGAATTTGAAATTGTTTTTTGACCAAGATGACCATGCGTTTGGTGATTCATCGTTTCATTTTCAGAGATCTAATTTTATGCCTCCGATGAACCCTACTGTTCATCTTTTTCTCCAGAGGGTTCTCAAAGATCTACATCGCCATTATTCTGATATGGTTACTAAGTCCCATAATCTTTTGAAGAAACAACAGGAGGCCCTAACACAGCTTAAGTCTAACAATAACTTGGTTATTACACCAGCTGACAAAGGGGGTGCTGTAGTGGTTATGGTCTGGGCCAAGTATGATCAGGAAGCAAAGAGGCAATTGGATAGTAAACAATATTATATGTGTATGCCCCTGGACCCCACTGGGGGTTTCAAAAAACAGATTGATGCCTTTTTTGAACCTGGCTGTTGAAGAAGGGATCATTACTACCTCTGTTTCCAAACACTTGATGGTAAGTAATTCCAAACCATATATATATATATATATATATATATATATATATATATATATATATATATATTTGTTACCCAAGGTCCACAAATCACTATAGAACCCTCTGGGTAGGCCTATTGTCTCGGGTAGGGGATATCTCACTGAACCATTATCATTTTTTTGACTCCATATTTCTGTCTTTTACTCAGTTATGTTAGGGCCTGGATTCAAGATACAATGAAGTTCCTACAGATCCTTCAAGATACCCAACTCGAGCTGAGTTGGTTGTTATGTACCCTTGATGTGTCAGCCCTATATACTAATATTCCACACTGGGCAGGCTTGTTAGCATTGGAACATTGGCTAAACATATCTGAACTCTACTCACCAGGTTTCAACACCTTTTTATTGGGATTAACTGAGCATGTACTAACCAAGAATATTTTCTATTATCAAGACTGTTGTTATCTACAGATGCAGGGTACTGCCATGGGAGCTTCATTTGCCCCTATATATGCCGATCTCTTTATGGCATATTTGGAAGAACAATTGATTTATGATCCCCTTCACAATCTGCATTTGCCTGAGATTGACATCTGGCATCGCTATGTGGATGACTGCTGGTTAGTATGGAGAGGTGATGTTGCATTTCTAAATTAATTTTTGGATTACATTAATAGTAATAAATAGGGCATTCATTTTACATGGAACTTTGATTTAAACCATATAACCTTTTTGGATGTTCTGGTTAGTAGAAAATCTGATCACACTTTGGACACATGGGTCTACCGGAAATTTCCGGAATATGTTTTGTTGCATGCTTCTCGTCACCACCCTCCCCATATCAAACGCAACATACTTAAATCCCAATTTATGAAAATCAAGCGTATTTGCTCAGATTCTGAGACTCATGAACATCAAAGGCGTGACCTGGTGGGTAGATTCAGAGCAAGGGGGTACAATTCTGGCACCATTACCATGGCCTGTAGGGAGGTATCTGCATTGGATAGACAGGATCTGTTGCGACATAAGGATAGAACTTCTTCTCAGGACTCCCATATGAGATTTATTACTAGTTATGGGCGTAACACACCTAACCTTTTACAAGTGATTCAATGTAATTGGAACATCCTGATGGGAGATGTTAGGCTTGCCCACATGTTACCGGATAGATGTCCTTTTGGTTATAGGAGAGGTAGAACATTGGGTTCTTTTTTTGCTCATTATAAAACTGGGTTTATGGAGGTCCAGTCACGATGTCAAACAACACTTATGGGTGATCCTCTGATTGGGTGTTTCCCATGCAGGCACTGTACTCATTGTATCCGGATGGATAAGACCAAAGAATTCTCTAGCAGGAACACTGGCCAGGTCAATGATATTAAGTTCTTTGCTAATTCCTCTAGTGAATGGTTGGTTTACCTGGCTACCTGCTCATGTTCTGTGTTTTCTGTAGGACAAACTTTGAGACCTGTGAAACTCTGTATCAGTGAACACATGAGCGATATTAAAAATAAAAAGGCAATTAGTGCTCTTTACAAGCATGTTTTAAATCACCCTACAGCCAATTTTAGATTTACTATTATAGATAGGGTCACTGGTAAGAAAAGCAACACAGCTGGTTGGCACAATATATTAAACATGAAAGAAAAGAAGTGGATTATTAAATTGGGGGGGGGTTATACCCCCCTGGGCTTAATGAGCAATTGTGACTGATCATGTTGGCTTACCAATTAACTGTTGTGTATATAACATGTGACTATTTGCGGAAGTTTCGTTACACTGAGGAAGGCTTGGTAATTTTTGCCGAAATCGGTCTGTTTATGTCACATTAAATTTTGTTTTGTACACACTACTTTGGGCTGGCATTTTCTTTTTGCATTTTGACACTTCTTTTGGTGCCTTGTCCTTGCCGTTCCTGCTGAGTTTGGTTGCTTTGGACCTGCAAAACAAGACAAGGCCTGAGAACCAAGGCTAAGAAGGCATGTAAAGCATTACAGGGTTTTGGTATTATTAAATATATTTCAGATACAGTTAGAGAGGTCAGTAAGTTCGACCTGATATACAGAAAAGACTAAGCTACAATACAGGCACGTGATAATGAGTACAGAAGACAGGTCAAATAAAGACTGTTTCCATTTACATCATTCAAGACAATCAGAAAATATGTGCAGTAACTCTGGATATATTTAGCAGCACTGTTATTATCAGCACTGTTAATGAAGACAGTATTCGGATATTGTGAACATCTAGTAAAGCCTTATTAAATGAACTACAGTGTTTGGAGAAATCATTCTGAAAAGTACACAAGACTTGGCCCATAAAGGAAAGACTGGCACCTGTTCAGCACGAATTTGGGTAATTAACACAGAAAGACTTTTGTTTCAGTCTCATTTCACTTGTTTCCAGTTAGTTACAGTACAGACCCTGTCCCTACAGTGGAACACACCTCCACCATTGTATTAACTGTTGTCCACACATCTGGCAATGATAGTTTGGAAGGTTTAGTGTAGGTGTTTCATATAGTCTTCAATTGTTTCACATAGGTAAACACTGTGATGCATTGCAGGTCTGACCAGTGTCCATCAACAGGACCACCATACATTATGTGTACGCGTGTTATGGCAGATAGCATGCAATTAATATGTTCCATGCATTATCAAGCCTGGTAAATAATAACAATCTCATGACACAGGCTGCTGTCACTGCAAAATGCCAGAGGTACCTAAACAGGATGTCACAGCAGTAAGATCATTATCCACACCTGTGTGATAGCTACAGGGTGCAATGTCCATGCTAGCACATAAGCCAGTACAATACACTATACTATGGAGTATGCACATCTGTGCATATATAGAGTAGCAGACTATAGCATGTGGCATGTGTGCATACATGCCTTGCATATGATGTTACATTACATATTGTACAGTAACACATGTAACTATGTGAAATATAGTTGTGTTTTATGTGCAGTAGTGACTTACCAGGCAACTCCAGGCTCGGTGGTTGAGAGACACCCACCTCCACAATACCAGCTAAAGCTTGTGGATGGAGGTATGCAGGTGTCCCTAGGTTGGCCAGTAGCTCCTTGGTACGTGTGAGTGGGGGCTGGGTGAGTGGCCCCCCACCTGTTGCACCTTGTTCCCTGGCGAGAGCATTAGCACACTGTTTCGCCCATCTTATGAGGTCACTGCAGTGTCAGCGCACCTGCTGATAGGTGCAATTGTGACTGCCAACATCATTTACCCTCTTGCAGAGTTCCTCCCACAGGGCATCCTGCTGCTGTGCATCCTGTGGCACATGGCTGAAGAGCGTTGTGTGGTTTCGACGAGGTATGGGACAAGGACCTCATCCTCAAAGCGGCTGTACGCCGGCAGTCTGCTACGTGGCATACCTGGAAGACATAATGATGGAGACAGGTCACAGTAACTCGCAGAGAAGTACAGCAGTACAGCTGAACATACATGTGCATCACATTTATTAAGATTACAAATACGTCTTTGCAAATCTATATGACACTAACACCACTGACATGTATAAGTCACACACATTTGACACTTACTGGTGATGTGATGTTATCACCGTATATGTGTGTGTGTCATGTGATGACATTGCTCATACACCATGTAGATGTTGTCTTGACATGGGCATGTTTGTTTGCCTGTACTGGTACCTTTACCTATCAGCACATGCCTGGATGTGTTCACATTAATGCATTCGACCTTAATGCTGTGTATATGTCACATATATAGTCATACATAGCCATTAGGGACATGACCTGTGACCCTGCAGACTTGCAAGTATGTATGTGTTTTGCCATATACATCTACATGGCACTGTACAGCTGTGTAGCATCCTGCCATGTATTGCCTGTGTTGCACACGTGTAACACATGGGACAATAGCTAGCCTGATGGTATTTGCAGGGTTGGATATCAACTATAGCATGTATGGTCATAGTGATCTAGTAGGCAATATGCCCTGGGCCATTTATGAGCCTAGGCAGACAGGTTACCTAGCTGTAGGCAACAGACAGGTATGTTTCAGTGGCCAGTTCAAGCAGTGCCACAGAACTGATCCACAGGGTTACTGATATATTTGGCATGCGGTCATCACACCATGTCACAGAGAGGGGCGATGTGCAGCTTCATTGGACAGGGATGCATAGTATGGCAAGAGTATATTAAGCGTATGGGGACAGAGATCTGTCAGGCATGTTGTGATCCTTGCACTAGAAAGGTGGATGTCCATGATGTATGTGTTTATTTGGGATCAGGATGTGTTAAGTGTAGCATGTCCAACACCTCTGGGTTGGACATGGCTTTATTCAGGGTAGGCTGCATGCTACATAGTGCAGCTAGGGATTGGGAAGGGCAGTGTAGGCCATCTACACATGGGCAATAACCCTTAAAGGAAATATGTGATCTTTTATGGGTCACATGGGTGTTGAGTATGGCTGAGCAATTATCTCTATATTCCTGGTTGGCACCCTGTCATGATTAGGGGTGCCACATACGACTACCTGCCTGGTGTGGTGAAGTAACTATCAAAGGAAAGTACTGTCCAGCTGCATCCCATACACACAGTTGCCATTATGTTGACCGCTGCCTAGGTGGTAGTTAGTGGGTACAGGGTTTGTAACATAGAGGATGACAATGCAATACTTAGCTGTTAGATTGTGGCCATACATCACACACCACACTTCTGACACACTAAGGCCCTTCTGTATGTTGAATGCAGCACACATTGAGTCGACTATTGCTCCTTGTTCATAGTCATTTGCAAACATCAATAGGCTGATGCCTTCTGTGTTAGTCTGTGTGGTACAGATAACAAAGAGGGGGAGTACCAGGAATGACCCCTTTATTACTGTGGCTGGCACTGGTTTGATGTGCGTGTATTAGTCAGACACCTTCTGTAGTGTTGGTTCTGCCAGCAGTCCAGTTGCCAACCACTCCTGTGACATAGGAATATACACCTAGTTTACTGAGTGTAGCTGGAACACAGTATGGGTGATGGTGTCCTATGACCTGGCAAGGTCATGATATGCAGTGTGAATCAACCCTACTGTCATCTACATCTGTACGGAGTACATCAAATACGTTGATCATGGTTCATGGCTGTACAGACCAGACTCATGTGCACTCTGTCCCATTATCAATGGTGTCTCCCCCTTTGTGGGGTGTGATAACTGTTGCTGTGCACAATTTGGTGTGTACACAGCCTGACATGGAGCTATGATTGAACATGATGTGTATGAGGATAGCTGAATGTTCTTACATTTGTGTAGGATACACCCTGGGATGTTGACAGGTCCCATGAAAGCTGTATGTATGGCTTTAGAGAGTGCAGCTTGTACCTGCATAGTCGTTAGTACAGGGGCCCTGTAGTGTACATGGATATATTACTAAGTGTACCTGTTGGGGGTGGGAGTGGGTTTAGGTTCTCCAAGACCCTATCTGGATGAACGGGTGCTATTTCTGTAGGTACAGTACTTCCCATACCATAGTGCTGTGCAGCATGGCAGGTCTTGTCGTTGCCATTACGATTAATGACACAGCTATAGAATGCTCTGTGCTTGGCCTCATAATATGTGGCTGATTAGTTTCACAGTAGCTTTGTGTGGTTTTATATGGTGTATCTGCATGTTACTGAGGCTGACCAGGGATCACCTACACTCATGTGTGTTCACTCTTGCAACAGTTACTACCTTCTGTGTTACAGTTTAAAGCATGGTACCACCAGTTTGCCTTCTTGTTTGTGTTGGGTTGAATCCTGGTTCTGTTTCAATGGCACAATCACTGCACATATGTGACTGCTTAAGGTTCATTTGTGTAGTATTCAGCATTTGCACATGCATTGTCCATCTGCATGGGTGCCATGACAGTCATCACTCTGCTCTTAGGAAACATAACATTGGCATTGGAGACTATGTGTAGCATACTGTTAGCCCTGTTTGTGTGACTACTGTGATCCAGGTCAGTGGGATCGATGGAATCCAACATGCATTGAGCGCAGGTGTTGGTACATGAGGAGTCTTCCCAGTTCATAATGGAATAGTTGAGAGTAGCCATTATTATGGTTATGTCTCAGACCTAATCTTCCCCATTACAGCACATTATAACAGTTGGGAAGTCTGAGGCCCGGTGGGTGATCTGTCTCAAGGTGCATTTTGAATTCCACTTTGGCACAAAGGTAGTTGCTCAGCATAATGCATCTGAAGTTATGCAAGTGCAACTAGCGTGGGGGTATACATATCCAATAAAGGATAATGGGCAAGAGGTGAGGTATGTGTTATAACATGGTCATGCAGGTGTGCTCTCCGGAGCATTGAAACATGTCTCAGCCACTGCACAGATATGTTCTCCATGTTAGGGATTGACATGTGTGTGTCCGTATAGTGTTTCTGACATGTATCATTGTGTAGTGAGACCCACAGTTTATTGCTTGGCTGTCCCTGTAACAGCAGTGGACCTTCACTTGAACCATGCATGATGAAGGCACTATAGGGGAAGCATGAGCCCTAGGCAGTATCCAGATTCCCTGGGGTGACAGGTGCAGACCCTGTCTGTCAAAGCAGCATGGTCTGTCAACCATGTTATCCTGGGACGACAGATACTGGATACCTTTTGACTTGCACCAGTACACTAGACAATTGTGGAATACAATCCTTTTGTCCCTGTACTGCAGTATCATTCTGGCCAATGGCAAAATGCTACCCAGGCCTTGGGACATACCTGCATGGGCTACAAGACCTGACAGTTCCTACATATATTTCCATGCAGCCCAGGCTACTGCATCACAGGTCCTGCACAACAACATGGTATATGCCAGAGCCATGTGTATAGTTTAAAAGGTGGTCTGAGTGTATGGGTATGTGGCTAATCATGGCAGACAGGCAGCTGACAGTATGCATGCCCTCATATAGGTTGGTGTGTAACATAGTGCTAGAGTTTGCATTCACAAATGAGTACTGTTGGGCATGTTTCCAGTCATGTGTTCTGAGGTGTGACACAATTATGCAAACCATGTCATACAGTTTGTGTATTTCGGTGTCTGTCTCTTCCTGCCTGGGGGGGGTCACTTGTTTGGCCAGATACTTAGACACGTCTGTGAATGTGTGTGATTTATGGTAGTGTGTGTGGGTGTCCTTACTTTGTTCTGGTAAGGGTATGTGTTGGTTGTGTTGATGAGCTGCATGTGTTAACCTACACCTCATAACTGTCCAGTCCAGTCATAGCTGTAGACTGGGCTGCCTTCCAGCTTACCCCTGTAGCTGCATCCCAAACAATGTGTGGGACGTGGTGTTAGGTGGGTTTGGCAGTGTACATGGCATAGAGATTACATTTCCCCAGGATGGCCACATACACAAAGCTGACATTAGTAAACATCAGTAGCTGACTAGTGGACATTCCTGTATGAGCATTCAGTACTACAAGTACCAAGTACTGTATTTAGTTTACATATTGCTTATGAAGATGTTTTAGACAGTGATGCTCACATGAAAATATTTGTGTTATGAGCGTGACAACACTGGCTATTATGGAAACATTGTAGCTACCTTTAGCAGCAATCTTCCTCTAAGGAGCACATCACATCCTGCTAGTTGATTACAGATGATGCAAGTGTCTACAGGTCTGTTTCCTTCTCTGGGTATATACTCACATATCCACCAGGACCATGAGCTCTGTTGGGCACAGACACCCACTCTCCAGAGTCATGTATCAGTAGACTCTGATGCCACTATCAACATGATCAGGATATAATCAGATAGTGTGAGTCATCACCTTTGAAGCAGCTATTACACATGGGCAGCTGTCTTCTACAGCTTACACTCCTACTGCAGATTAAAGCTGATATGCAACCTGTTTCATTACCAGTGCTGTGCACTACTTTACATACAGTATGTGCAAGCAGCTGTTAGGTTGGCAATGAGAGGCTGGGCTACACAAACCTGGTAGTTCAACCAGTGTGTCTGTACTCTCAATATCCACTCTATGTAGGTGTGCACATAGCCATTTGGCCCAGTCCTGTGACAAGGGTCACTACACATTTGCATAACATGTACACATGCACAGCTGTTATTGCTTGCAAACGATACTAGCAAGGTCCAGCCCTGTAACAAGGGTCACTACACATTTGTATAACATGTACACATGCACAGCTGTTATTGCTTGCAAACAATACTAGAGAGGTGGATATTACATGTGTTATGTGCATGGATAGTTACCTGGCTCTTCCAATTATCTTTGCTATCACGCTGCTAAACTGTCAGATGAATACAAATTATATGTATCCTGTCATTGAGTATTGTAATTGCCAATAGACATAACTACTATTTGCATAATATAACAGAATTGCTATGTAGAATAAAATACAGATCTGCCTAGAACACTGTACATTACACAGTTATTGGCACAATATCCCACAATGCACACCATATTTGCACGCTAAGCCCACCTTTAACATGTTCATCTTACTTATACACCCATACATATGTCAACTGTTACAATATATCGACATATACTATCCCCTGTTATAGCACATACTTGTTGGGCCAATCCTGACACTGACAGTGGCTGGAAGCGAATTGGTGGGTTCCAAGCCCATATCATCCCTTGTGGTGTATGCGGAGTTTGCCGTGTGACCTACAGCAGTACACACATAGAATACTACAAGCATTACTACTGCTCAACAATACATCACTACAAGATAGCTATTTACACTATATGCATTGATTACACTGTAATTCTTACAGTACAGGTACTACATACACAGATGTACTACATGTTATACATACCTTCTTAGTAATCAGAGGTGTTATTGACTAGTATAATACTCATTTTTGGTTTGTGTTTCAGTGTTTTGTACTGTCCTACAGGTAGATACAGATAGTTTGAATGTGTGACAAGGCAACCTTTTATAGTTACAGATCAGTAACATGTGCTATCCCGATGACCAATTGGTGTTCCTAAGTAGCTAATTACATGCACATCAGCTGCGCTGCTACAGCCTTAGCCAATACCATGGCTACAGTGGAGTATAACTGAGTACTCAACTTGGGCGTTGTCCCTTTGCCTTATTTGTGAGGAAGACAGCGTGGAAGTGTTGTTTGGAATCTATTGCAACAGCTGTATGGAGACGAACAGTAATATATTGTGTGTAATGCCTAGAGAATTTGGTCTAAATGTGAGTACTGCCGTTATATTTCTGAACATTGCTACTTGTGCAGGGTTTGTCTGTACCTAATACTTCTGCATATGTTTCAGTCTGGCCAGGTTGTTTGACCAACTCAAGGCTGCATAGCTATGCATATAATGTTAGGGGGTTTACAGTGTGCTTACCAGACATATTTAATTTGGTGTCACTGTGTATCATACTGTGCTGATAATCAGTACTCAGTAACACTTCCTGTTGTACAAACCTTTCAACCCTCTGAAACGGGATTAGTTCATACAAACCCTGTTACATCAGCAGCTGTTCAATTGTATAAAGGCAACTATTTCACATAGGGCCATGTTAGTGAGTCTGTGTCCAGGTGTGTTAAGGATTCAGCAGATGTTGTACAGTAGTTGAATAATTGGTTATGGTATGACAGTATGTATTGATGTAATTATTTTGGTTGTGGGGTAGATGTTGGTGGGTATACACAGCAAATCCTGGTGTGTAGGAAACCCTTTTATACAACGTCTATATGCTTGTGGGTGTTCTTTCCCTATGTGAATACCTATCCCTTAGTGGACTAATACTGTGGTAATTGCAGGCTGATTCATTAAGGCACTATTACATGCTTCTGTATGGCATGCTGGTACTGTTAATCCTTGAATCCTTTTGGCAATACATCGGAATGTAATAAAGTTTTGCAAAATGAAAGCTGTCTGTGTATTTCTGTCATGGATGTTTGCAGTCATTGCAGTTGTGTTGATGACTGTGTCCATAGAACATATTTGTAATAGTGTATTAGCATATACTCTTCATATGTTATGTTCATATTGTTTCGGGGGGGGGGTGGAATGTGTGATTGCTATGGTCCATGTTATACTCAGATATGACCACTTTGGATGCGTGTGTGTGCGTGTGTGTGTGTGTGTGTGTGTGTGTGTGTATATATATATATATATATATATATATATATATATATATATATATATATATATATATATATATATATATATATATATATATGTGTGTGTGTGTGTGTGTGTGCGTGTGTGTGTATATGTATATAGATATATATATATTATTGCATATGTTTATCTGTACCTCCATAGATGTTTTTAACTTATCTATATATCTAGATATATATGTAGACCTGTAGATATCGACATGTCTCTATGTATCTCTCTCTCTCTCTATATATATATATATATATATATATATATATATATATATATATATGAGCATACACCTTTAATTGGGTACATGGCGGGTTGTCCTATTTCAACACAGTTCTCCCTTTTGTGTTTTAACCTGTCTGCATACACAACTGGGATAGGTACATCCCAGATAGCTTAGTGTTAGGTTACTCTGAGGATGGAGTACATGGTTGTGGATTCTACTCCCGGAAGCTGATATTATTTTACCTCTCAGAGTAGGCACTGGTAGTGAAAGTGTGAATAAAGCACATTTACATGGTTATGAGCAGGTTTGCCTGTGGTCTGCGCGACATTAAGTAAATCTGTGAAGTGCTTCTCCGTTTACCATGTTTCAGCGCCGCTTACCATTGCACAAACCCATGGAAACCCGCTTACAACTGCTTAAGAGTGCTTTAATCCACCTGCATCCAACAGCCCTTATTCTGGCCCTCAAACTAACCTAACAGCCCTTGAAGGTCTTGAACCCGGGACCATGAACACCACAGTCACTGACTTTGCCACTAAGGCATCTGAGATATTTACAAATGTTATGGTGTTTAGAATATACATTGTACTACAGACATTCCTCACTACTGAAAACAAATGTGACAGTCAGTTGGTGTACATATGTCTGATACATGTTAATGTTCATATGTTTGTGAAATTAGGTGTTGCAATGTGACATGACAGGGTGTATTATGAATGAGAAAGGTTCTTGCTTTGCGTCCTTCTTATATTGTCCCCATACTCCATGTACGCCCCTCCAGTTCACTTATTGGACATCCGACCAGGCCCTCCTTGATGCATGATTGCATTACCCATCATTCCTCCCCGACCCCAATCTTCACAGACACAACAACCACCCATTCTATGGTGAATTAGGTTAATATTAATTGTTATAATACCAGAGCTGATGTGTTTTGTGTACACTCCAATTCCTTTGGAGTGCTTCTGTGTCATGAAGTGTGTTCATAGATGTTTATATATATAGCTATTGATGCAACTGTATAATATATATATATATATATATATATATATATATATATATATATACATGTGTGTGTGTGTGTGCAGACATCACTGACATGCATATATAGATATATATATATATATATATATATATATATATATATATATATATATACATATTTTGTATTAGTTTGTAACAGTAATTCATATGTAGACTGGAATGTGTTGATTCACAAACTACAGTACATTACAATGTACTGTACATATGTACACAAAGTGACTGTCTCATTTGTGATCATTACAATGAAATGCATATGGTATAAGGTATAATTTCAAGACCATGAAATATGTATACACCTCGGATGGCTTAGTGGTAAGTCCCATGACGATAGTGTGCATGGTCCAGGGTTCAACACCTGCGATGCTTTGCAAATGTTTTTTACTGCAGAATAAGGCTCATTTAAGCAGTTGTAAGCACGTTTAAAAGTGTTTGTGTGACATTATAGCAGCGGTTAAACATAGTTAAACAAACTTTGTAATGTATAACCTGTGCGAGCAAACATGGCCACATCTGCTAACTACTCAGGATATATACATGTCAGTGAAGTAACATCTCACTATGTGCTGACATAACATTACATTCTCTGTTGACTGGACTCTCCAGCACACATGGGTTTATATGGGTGTTTCGAATGTTTATTATATAGACGATTACTACCTAAATATGTAAGCTGTGGTTAAGGTATACTTTTGCACATGATAAACATCCCTGCCTTTATCGGGATTGTAACCTCGAATGCACAGATACTATACAGATGCTGTAACCATTACACTGTTGACATTAACGTTGCTTCTGCCTATTTCCTATTTAGATGAGTTCTATGTGTAAGTTAGGCTAAGCAAAGGGCGGAGGCCCCCAAACTAACTGAGCTTCACGTACTCTTGAAATAACAACATATAGCAAATGTAATGTGAGACAATACATTACATTCCTAACTACATTAGGCTTAGCCCCTCACTGACACACTTCAAGGGAAACCTTGTTGTGTGAATGGGTAACAGACTATACACCCCTGGGTTCATGTGTCCCAGAACCATACAGCCAGGGGGTGGGGGAACCTGTCCAGTCTGATAGCTGCGAGACGTGTTGGGGGAATTGAATGGTGTTGAATTGTCACATTAACATGCCCTCTTTAGATTACTAAGTGCCCCTATCACCCTCCACAACCCCAGTCTTCAACAGCTTCCAGTAACTCTGTCTGGAATTGCTTCATTGGCTATGCTTGAAAGAGGCTCAGTTACTTCATCAATGGTGCAGGGAAAGCCAACACACTGTAGCTATTCTTCTAATTGCCCTTGGGCAGATAGGTAGTAGGCTATCTGTGAACCTCTAATGTGCAGGCCATCACAGTCATAATATGTGAATAAACAGACCTTCAGATCACAATATACAGTGAGAAATCACCATGTAGTCAGAAAACAGTTAAGTACAGCAAGAACACACAGAACACTGATACTTAGTCACTCCAAAAGCCTATCTTGGAAGCTAGAAGACTTGTATAAGTTTAAGGCTTTCTATTGCTTACCAGTAGGTTACCTACAGAGGAGATGAAAAACAAGCACAGATGGGGAACATGCATGCAATGATACCATACTGGCCTATGTGTCATTCTTAGGCTTTGGAATACTGGCCAAGGTTATTGGCACCCCCATTTTGCCTTATTTAGGAGAGTCTCGAAGGTGAATACCAGCTCCGTAAACAGCACAATAGCAGATTCAATGAGGGTTATGCTACTCAACACCATGGGTTGTGGTCACAACATGCATGCACTCACAGCACTCCTCAGGATGGACAACATCAACATCTGTGCAGTAACTGAAATCTCTCTTAAGGCTCCTGAGAGCACACCAGCACTACCAGACTACAACCCATGCCACACATTTCAGCCACGGAACATGGACTGACAGACATGGAGGGGCTGTATCCATATTCATCAGTGATACCTACACCTCCAGGTTAGTGGGGCAGCATGATACCTCTGAGATCATCCATGTGCAGCTAACATCAGCCACAACTGCAATGTAAACTGTGGCCTGCTACGGATCACCCTCCATGACCCAGGACCACCACTCCACCTACCTGGAGACAGGGGAGAACAAGACAGTCCTAATGCACACCCTGGCATTGGTTGATGTCAACTACCATACCATTAACTGGGAATCTTACTCCGGTACTCACTTCCAGGCCCAGCGCTTCCTGGAATTTATCACCTAATATGCCCTGTATCAGGTGGTAACCTCCCTAACGTGGGGTGGAAACTACTAGGTGTGGTCATCACCAGCATGGGCAACAGGTGCACCACAGTGGAGGTTAACCAGTCACTGGTTAGATCTGACTATGAACTATTCACTGTTTCCACACCCAAGCATCTCCCCCACCCACGGATACCACAGTGTATACCTTTCCTACAGCTAAATTTACACTACTAGTGACAGGGGTGGGGGGTTTCACAGCTCCCATGCTAAGGGGAAACACTGCTCAAGATACAGACAGATTTACATATGCAGTCTATAAGCACCTACACGGATGTATGGATCGTGCCATCACTGGTAAACCAAGACTCACTCCTCCTAGACAAGGACACCAGTCTGGTGGACCTCTGCAATAAACAGGCTATATTACAGAAGTAGGACAGTGTTCCAGACACACAGCAAATCCCACAAAGGGCAGACATCTGTGACCACTATTAGTATGATACGTAGGTCCCTCATGACATCATCCAAGGCTAACATTAGCAGGAGAATACGCAAGGATTCGAAAGATAACCACAAAGCCTTCTTTGGCTATGTCAAGGATCTATGTGGTGAAACACAGATTTGCACTGTGCCGGTGAAATATAGCACAAAATATGCTGAGCCTACTGATATCAACAACATCCTTGCAGATACATTCGGTGCATACTTTACCCCCTAAAGAGCCCACAACACTACCCGAAAGGTACAGTATCCCACGCATCAGAGAAACACAGGTGGAAATGGCCCTCTCTAACAGCAGAACACAGCATCAATGGAGGCAGATGTTGTCCCAGACTGCATCTTGCAAACTGTACAAGACAACCTGCCCCCCACCTTTTTAAGCTTTCATATTTCAGCCTCTCCACAGGATACATGCCCATACAATGGCGCGTGGCAACGGTTATTCCACTCCATCAAGGTGGAATCACAACTGACCATGGTAACTTCCACCCCATAAGCCTGACTAGCCTGGTCTGCAATGGTATGGTTAGCATCCTCATGGCACACATTAACAAAGACATTGGTAACCTCCGAACACGTGACCCAACCCAGATCAGCTTGGGTGAGTGCAGTTCATGCATACTGAACCTGTTTGACGTCTTACATACAGTCACCAAGATGTTAGATGATGAGGGAGGTGGTTCACACATACTACCTGGACCTTGCCAAGGCTTTTGACACCATGCCCCACTCAAGTATTATTGATAAACACACCAGCGTGTACATCCACCTATACATCACAGGTTGGGTTGCCAACGGGCTTACACACAGAACCCACATAGTACGACTAGCGGTCTCCAGGTCCAACTCTTGACCAGTCACGACTGGTGTCCCACAGGACTCAGTCCTGGGAGCCCTACTGTTTGGCATATACGTCTCAGAGGTACAGACAAATACAGGTGGACTACGGCAGACCATGTTTGGCAATGACTGTGAACTGGGAGCCATGATTGATGGCCCAGCTGACACAGACATCACTCAAGGAGCCTCACGGAGAATGTCGGGTCTATATTAGAACACAGAACTTTCAAAATTTTGAGTGTTCTAATATCGACCTGTTTTCAGTGAACGCTGAAAATATCAAAGAAACAGAAAACCAATTTTTTTCCTAGGGAAAGAATTTGGTTGTCTGTTTCTGTTGCTTCATTATTTTCAGCGCTGTGGTGGAAAGTTACAGGTCGGGTTCAGGTAAGTGTGCGATTGTGTGGACGTGAGGGTTAGGGCAGGTTAGGTGAGTTAGGGTTAGGGCGCGGGTCAGGTAAGTGTGCGATTGTGTGGATGTTAGGGCGGGGTAGGTGAGTTAGGGTTTGGGTGCGGGTGAGGTGACTGTGCGATTGTGACCGACCTTAGGGTTAGGGTTTAGGTTAAGGTAAGTGGATAGATAGTGATGTATATATAGTTTAGTGTAGGGTTAGATGTAATAGTTTAGGTGTATGTGTGTGGTTTGCTGTTTGTTTGGTGTGCTTGTGTTGCGTGTATGTGTTTTGGAACAGCAAGTTGTTTCCTTAGGAAAAAATTTGCTGTTCTGTATGTTCGATGTTTTAAATTTTTGATTAATAGGGTTCGATATTAGAACACTCGAAATTTTGAAAGTTCAGTGTTCTAATATAGACCCGAGAACGTCACAGGGTGCCAACGACATGGCCTCCAGCCAAGTGCCACTAACTGCATGGTCATTGCATTGTGGAATTGGCACCCACATATTAACACATAAGTGGCAGCCACTTTAATACGGATGAGGTAATGGGGTATCTGGGGACTAAGGTAGATAGTGCTCTCCCCTTTGACAATCATATCTCCACAGTAGTTTGGACATCCTTCTATGTAGGCCATCTGATTACTAAATGATTCCCATCTAGACATACTAGGGTTATAGTGCCCCTTTACTCATCACTCATCAGTCCCATCATAGGGTATAATAACCCATGTGGGATGTACCTCAGAAGACACTTCCAACAGCTGGGGGGTCCACAAATGTACCTCGCCAAGGGGAATACTGGCCTCCAACATATGGCCTATGCAGCCAGACTGAATAAACTCCTGCTTTACTCAGTGGCATCTCATTTACCCAGAGATGATCTCCGCTGGCCAGCACAGCCATGTTGAACTCAGGCTTGATGGATATGCTCCACCTATGGGAATCCATGTCACAGTGAGCCACACACTGTAGTGAGCTGAACCTTGCCACAACAATAACTGGAAGATGCTGGAGGGCAGCTTCCTGTCACAGACACTCCCCATACTTTGGAACAACATCCCTAACTACATTATACAGAGCCTCTCACTAACACTCTGCAAGAGAAACCTTGAAGAATGGATGGGGAACAGTAGATGCACCCCGGGGATCCTGCCATTGGCTCTGTTCCACAGAGGGACAGGTAATGAATCAATGGGGTGGCAAAGGCTGACACATTTTGGCTGGGCTTATGAAAGGCCTCTGGCAGTTGGCCAAGTATCTACCTATGAATCTATACATACAGTATCTGCATATGCTGATACCTTAATTTACCGTTCAGGTGTTGACTTACCTTGTGCCAATGTCAGTTGTGTGTGCAATATTTGAGGGCTGCTTATGTTGGATGCACACAATAGACTGCCTATACATGACAATTTACAGGTAGTGTTGTCTGTGTGCAATCCGTTTTTACTGTGTGTGCAGGTGGAGAAAGGTGTCAGTCCCTAGGTGCCTACACTGTCAGTGTGTGTGCTATTCATCCCCTCTTTGCCAAGGCATGGGCATACAGGGCACGCCTCTGTCTACCAACTGGGGCTGGCTCAGGGTGTTTGTGGTCTGAGTACCTCTGTAAACACCAGTGGCCAGCATTCAGAGTACACCAAGCACTTAGAAAATATTAATTATCACATGAATACTTTATTCAGACCGGTTTCGGCTAACCAGCCTTCTTCAGTGAACAAGCATTACACAAAAATTACATGATGTAACAATATATACACTCCCCCAACCAATGACAGACATGTTCCATCCCAAAAATTACAAGTACATTGAATATAAATAAGACAATCATTGTAAGTCAGAAATATATATCGGTTTACTATCATAAATTCGAAAGTAAAAATAAATGTCTTTATTTTTGAATTTATGCATCGAAAATGAACATTTTCGAATAATAGTAAACTCGAAAACAAGGGTGTATTGTCAAAAATGTCGCTTGCGACATTTACGGCGATACACAGCATGCCCACCCTTCCCATAATCACCTACCTACCTAACCGAACACACAGTTATGCAGGGGGGCTGTGCCCCTGCACCCCCTGGGGCTGTGCCCCACACCCCCCCAACTTAATATTCCAACTCCGAGATCACACTACAGTGAGGAAAGGGATGCATTTCCCTAACCGCACTGTACCGCGATCCCCTCCCATGACCGAAAGAATTGCGAATGCACAGTTCATTTGCAATGCAAACCTTCGCTGATGTCACCTGCCGTAATATGAAGTATTCGAACATCTGATGTTCAAATACTTCATAGCCGTGCAAATGCACGTCGACATAATGATAGCAAACCATATATATATCTATAATACATATAAATGTAAAAATAACAAAATATATATAAAAATAACTTTATATATATATATATATATATATATATATATATATATATATATATATATATATATATATATATCAGTGATCTGTGGTATCTTTCATAAATGGTCATTGAGTCCTGGAGAAAATAATGCTACTAAATTAATAATCCAATACTTTTCTTTATGATTAAGAATAGTGTGCCAACCTTGCTGGTTACTCCTATCACCAATAATTCTATCTATTACCATAAATCTAAATTCAGCATTAGGATGTTTGATAGTGTGTCTGTATAGGGAGATGAATGTTACATCATGTAATTTTTGTGTAATGCTTGTTCACTGAAGAAGGCTGGTTAGCCGAAACCGGTCTGAATAAAGTATTCATGTGATAATTAATATTTTCTAAGTGCTTAGTGTACTCTGAATGCTGGCCACTGGTGTTTGCATTGTAAGTGGTTTGGCCGTGCATTTTCCGTACGTGCAGAGTGTTGGGTTGCCTGAGTACCTCTGTGCCTGTGGGGCACTTGGCAATGGTGGTGGGCTGTGAGGGCCTTCACCATTCTGTCCCTGCTGCAGCTGTTTCCACAGGACCATATTGTGTAGCATGGAACACACTATGAAGATGTGGGCATATGTGCCTGGAGAGTACTGCAAGGCTCCACCAGATATGTCCAAGCAATGGAACCGTGATTTCAGCATCCCAAACACACGCTCTATGATGATTCTGGTTTGTGCATGTGCCTCATTATGGCGTTCCTGCATGGGTGTGTGTGCATTTCTGATGGGAGTCATCATCCATGGTTCAATGCATAGCCAGCATCCCCCACCAGGTGGCCATTTGGGATGTCCCCCCTGGCAAATAAGCGATACAGCTGTGAGACATGCCAGATGTGGGATTCGTGATAGCTTCCAGGGCTGTCAGCACACACATCCATGATAAAGCCCTGGGCATTGCACACAACCTGGCAGTTGATGGAGGGGTATCCCTTGCCGTTTATGTAGCGCCTACCCTGCTCACCGGGTGGTGACTTGATGTGTAGGTGTGTGCAGTCTATTGCACCCATTACCTCCGGGTATTCTGCCTCATGGTGGAAGAGACGCATATTGCTGGCCAACTCCTCCTGCGTTTGGGGGAGTATATGTGCTCATTGGCATGTGGTAACATGGCATCCAGAAACTGGTGTAGTACCCTGGATGCTGATGCCTGTGAGATCCCCATGATATCCCCAGTTGGTCTTTGAAAGGTACCTGTAGCTAGTATTCTCAGGCTTACACATACCTTCGTATCCACTGGGATGGGTTCCCCTCTTTTTGTTCTGGCTCTGAGGCGTGGCCGGCACAGCTCCACAAGTTGCTGTAGGATGTCCCTGTCCACCCTGTAATGCTCTTCTATCTCCAGATCATGTAGCCCCTGGTAGGTTACCCTGGGTCTGAACACTCTCCTCCTACTCTGGTGCCTGAGGTGGTCATGTGCATCATCCTCCACACCACCTTCAGTCTCCAACACATGCTGGTGGATCAAAGCTATGGAAGCCCCTAACATGTACATAATAACAGTTCCCCATCTGTATACACCACTGGTGCAGAGTGTATGGGAATACACAAATGTGTGTGAGGTGCTTTCACACTTTATAGTATTGTGCTATGGATGCTGCTGATGTCAGTGGGTGTGTATGAGCTATTCCAGCTGCAGCATGTCTTAATTATGGGTTTTGCAATGAGTACTACAAGTGTGGGGCCTTTACTGTAGAGATCTGCTTGCCTGCCTTTATTAATCTGTTGCCCTTTAATTCACTTTTAGACCTGGATCCCCTCCCATTATCAGGCATGCATCCACCTGCCGTCTTTCTTGTTTTGTACTTTCCCTACCCAGTCATGGCAAAATGTGCCTTGTAGCTGATATACTGCATATCGGCTTTGTTCTGCTTTGACACTTTACTGTTTTCTTTGCAGTACAGCCCCTCCCCTTCCCTGTTCTGCAGGTAGCTGCTTGCAGCCTTGTTAGCTGTTGTCAATGGCCCACTGTAGGCTCCTAGCTGTTAATTAGTCATCTGTACTCCAATTTCACTGCTGCAGCATTTCCTTATTTCTTTCCTATATCCTTCCTGTTTCAGCTGCAGTGCGCGCCGAGCATACCCGTTTACTGGTTTACGTTCATTTTCATCTCCGTTCACATGCATACTCGGTTACCTTGTGTACTCTCAGCTAAGCATAGCTATGGCCAATTCGACACGCCCCTATCCTGCAGCTTTGCCTAGCTACGGGCAGATCGGTTTAGCAATGCTCCAGTGCACTTACAGCAATGGCGACACACCCCTCTCTTGATGTCATCTTTATCTCAAGGGCACACCTCAGTGTTATAATGCTACCCTGTGAGGTGCATCCTTACACTGGCGGGGAATCTGTGATTCACTATTACTCCTCTCATTTGCATGGCATTGCCAACTAATTCCTAGCTACTGCGAATAACACTGTCACTGCCCCTTAGCAACCCTTGCACCATAAGTATGGTGTAGCATGCCTGCCATTGACTATTATGGGGAAATCGTATTACGTGTTTCATTGCAGTTTTATTCTATATTTTTATATATTCCTTGCGATCCCCTTTGTGCACCGCTGCCCTGCACTTCCACTTTGCGATAGTGCGACTATATATATTAAATGTTAATTTTATATTTTGTACATGTTTTCTCATGCCAATGGCTATATATTTAGCCATTAGCATATATTAACAATATAATACATGTGTTTGGTCAGCTGAGATGGCTCCGATTTTATGTTTGTAAAAATGTAAACCATTTTCTACGGTTTACATTTCTGCATGCTTACACTATCCCTGCACCACTTCCTGAATCACTACATACCTTCATTTGCATGCTACTCTGCTGCACATGGGGTAATTAGCGTACAAGGCTCGGGAGTTGTGCGGGCGTAGCGTACGCAGGTAGTGCATGTGAAAACAGCTCATACCTGAATCTCTCCACGGCCATCTTTGGTGTTAGAACGCCGACGCTACGCCTGCACCTGGTGCAAGCTTCATGAATCCCGGGGACTATTTCAAAGGGAAATAATTTGGCAGATCAAGCTGCTAAGCAGGTTGTAGAAGAACTTTTTGCAAAACTACGTGTGATAATATTACATGAAACTAAAAGTGAATAAGAGTTTGATTTTTAAGAAAATATCAGCTTTCAACACAGAAGCATCACAGGGAGAAATTCAGAGGTGGCTTAAGGATGGATGCATTAAATCCACCGAGGAGCTATGGTGATATCTGGATGACTGATTGGTGGCACCTGTCTTCTTGCTACCTTACCTAATAAGAGCATATCATTTACCAGCTCATGCAGGTAAGACAGCATTATTTAAACAAATTACCCAAAGTTGGTATGCCCCTCATGTCTCTTTGATTCTTCAGTATGTTAATAATTGTGCAGTATGCTTAAAACATAATGTTAGCAAAAATGCAAATATTAATGCTGCATCTTTACCACCCCCTTGAGGGTCTTTTTTTTTAAATGTCCAAGCTGATTTCATCCAAATGCCTAAGGTGTGTAATTTACAGTATATGTTGGTGTTGGTTTGTATGTTCTCTGCATGGGTGGAGGCTTACCCACGACACAAATCAGATTCTGTAACAGTTATTAAAAAAGCTTATTTTTGAATTTATTCCTGGGTTTGGTGTGCACTGCACTATCAATAGTGACTGGGGAACATGTTTCAACAATTTATTAATAAAAGAATTGTGTAAACTTTTTAACAGTAGATTGTCTTCACTGCCCCAACCACCTGCAGTCATCTGGATTGCTGTAGGGAATCAACAGGACCCTTAAAAACAAGACTGCAACAATCTGTGCAGAAATGCATATTAAATCACCAGAGGCACTCCCCTTAGCATTAACAGGTATTAAATACTACTAGGAGATTGAGTCCCTATGAGATATAAGTGAGGAGAACCTGTCTGTTCCAGCTACTCCCCCTGTGTCAAATGAGGAACTGACTCTGGCTGATGATATTGAATTGTCTTACTTTCATTTCCTATAGCAGTACCACAGGACTGTATGAGAGGCCCTGCCTCAACCTCCTGACCAGTCCTATCACCAACTGCAGCCCAATGATTGGGTTTATGTTAACACTTCCCAAAGAAAGAACTGCTTGAGTCCAAAGTGGAAGGGCCCTTTCCAGGTATTACGTAACAGCTTTACTGCAGTGCCTGTGCTGGTCAAATTTCTGCTTGCACGCATCCAATAAGAAGTATATATATATAAATATATATATATATATATATATATATATATATATATATATATATATATATTTATAAAGTGTTTTCTTTCCATTCTTTGAGACTAATTCTGAAGATTTTAGCAGGCAGCCTCCCAGCGTTGTTTATAAAATAAACAAGTACTTTGCACATCCTGAAGTGTCATTATTGACTTTGTCAAAAGGTAAATTTTTTTTGTTATTGTACTATAACACTATCAAAGATTGATATCAGAATATAGGCAAAGAGAAAGAAATAGGGGGATCCTGAGTGACAGACCAGTACTGGTAGATATTTTAGTAGAATGTAGAACATAAGCTGTAGTTAAAACAGGGATAATTAGTAGAAGCATACAAAATATTGCATGGTACCTTTAATCAATCAGAGGACGTTAGAAAGGATTGGGAGGAGAGACTGGATAAGCAATTCACAGAGTGGGGGTATATGTATCTCTCCCAAATATGCAACAAAGTCTAGAAGATCTGGGATCTTTGCTTGGAAGTGTTTATATAGATATCTTTATATCTCAAGTAGACTTCAAAGAAATTTTCTCAGGTACATAGCAAATATTGGAGGTGTGATGCAGAAGAAAGAGGAATTGGGAACATATTTTTGAAAATGTAATGAGTTGGCAGACTTTAAAAATTCCCTGCAGAGTACTCTATCAGAAATACTGGGTGAGCAAGTTGGTATAACTAAGGAAAATATTTTTTGAGCTATTATACAGAATCAGAATTTCCTAGACATAGTAACGCCTTGATGAGTCTAATTATGGTGGCTTCCAAAAAACAATTACTAGAAAATGGAAATCAAAGTCTAAACCAACTGTATTAATAGTAGTGAATATAGTAACAGAGAGAAAACAACTGTAAATGGGGTCTTTAGAAAAGGGTAGGAGGAACAAATTACATAGAAAAAATGGGGAATTGTGGGAACAATACATGCAGAATAACATTTTGGAGGAGGAATAAATTTTAACAGAAGGCAGGATTTGAATGAGCTATGTGATGTTTGATGGACATTGGATAGATTATTATTTATGTGTAAAGTTTGCAACTAAAATGTGTCAATAGGGTTTGTTTTCATTTATATAAATGTATGATAATCTATGTCATAGGTGATAATTTAATAAAGATGTTTCTTGTTAAAAAAAAGTATGATTAAAGTTCATGAAATTAATATTGTTTCAGTCTTTGATGTTATCCAAAAGTGCTCTTTGTAGCACCTGCAAAGTGCCTACTATTGATTCCTCCGGCAGTTCATAGGGAGTTACATGTATTGGTAGCAAATCTAAGTAAGACTGTAGATTCTTTTTTATAAGACCCATTGTTCCTACTACTATTGCAACTGTCTGGGTATCCTTCTTCCACATTGCCCTAATTTCTGCCCACAGATCCTGGTATTTTATGACTGTGTCTCTCTGTATGTAAGAAACTGTAATCACCGGGTGTAACAGTTTCAATGATCAATGCTACTTTTGTATTCTTTTCATGGACTATTATATCTGGTTTTCTTGCATCTATTTTTTTGAACTGTTGGTATTTGGTAATCCCATGTGATATAAACTTCATCATTCTCTCTAATGCTTTGTGGCTCATGTTTCCAATTATTATTGAAAATGGAATTATCATTGGTATTGTAATGTTTGCACAATCCCCAGTGCAACAGTCTTGTTACATTATTATGCCTTTCAGTATACAGGCCATCTACCATTAGTATGTCACACCCAGCAACAAGACGTGTGACTGTTTCCAGTTCTGTTTTACAAAACCTGCACTTGTCAGTTTCTTCCACATGTTCAGTGGACTTTTTAAACCAATGTGTACACAGTCCACTGTCCTGGGATGCCAATATTAACCTTTCATCTTTTGGTTTAAATTCATCTCTCCTTAACCATTCCTGCATCAGATCCTGATTGCCATGAGGTTGTTCCAGGAGTTTTCTTTACTTACAACTATATTCGTGCTTTTTCCTGCTCATCTGATCCTTCTTATATTTGGGGGGGGGGTGTTGGCACATAGAATTGCTGCCTGATTTTTGTCTACTATTGGTTTGATTTCCATTTCTTCTTGACACCAGTATGCTTCTGCTGAACTAAGCAGGGAAGTCATCTTAGACTTGTTCTCCTCATGTTTTAAAACTTTTATTACATCTGGATCTTGTAAAACCAGCAGATACATATGCAGTCCTAGGATTGCAGATCTATGCATATAATATTTAATTGCCACAAAACTGTAAGTTAAAAAGAAGAGCAAGTTGTTTTATAGCTTGTACTTTGTTCCTAGATGTCAAGGCTGTTTTCAGTATTAATTTTAGTCACATGTAGCACACATGTCTTTGGTGGATATGGCTTTGTGTTCTGTTCTTCCACCAGGTAGATGCATTATTGACACTGCAGTGCACCATAAGGGGCTGCTACACTCCTGAGTGTGTCATCCTTCAGATAAGACATTAAACTGAGGCCTCATCTGTTTGATTTGGTGGTAGCTTAGGTGGATGCAAAGGATCCCATGGCACCTATTGAAAAGAGTAGGGGTCCTTTATTTACATACAAATATAATTCTTATTTACAAAATATTTACATATTTACAGATATTTACAAATGTTCAAATACATAGATATACAAATCTGTTTACACAATCATACTAAATTTTCATTCCTATTAGACCCCCACGCCTTTTTCCATAACCATTTGATTTTACTTAATATTGTTGTTAAAATCCATTTACCATTAAACCTAATTTAATTTATTCTTGAACAAAGGTAAACCACAGCGTTAGCAGGAACCAATCACCAAATGAAAAAATCCAAAGGTATGTGATGTAAAAACTCCAGCTTTAATCCAAAATAGACAGGAAAACACACAGGATGAGCGCTTTCGCTATGTAGCTTCTTCAGATCCAACACATACTCAATAAAAATCTCTGTAATATATACTTCTCTGAGTGCACTAATTAAGTACTTAAGCAATCTATTAATTATAGCTTTTAAAGAGACATTGCATAAAATCATCAAATATATATATATATATACTAATTCAAGCACTTGTGAACACATAAAAACATTGCTTAAAGCATGATTAATAAAATGTGCTAAATAAAAATACACAGTACGAACATATAAAAACACATATTATTTAATATTTCTCCTTTGTCTCAATTTTGGTTTAATTGTAGGTCTTTCATTCAGCCCATGGTCTTTATCAGCTTTTAACAGAATAATCCATTCTGTTTCTTTTGCTTCAGTATAGGTTTTTATATCACCTCCCCTTGGATTAGGGACTATTACTTCCAATACTTTGAATAAAAATGTGTGCTCAGAATCATGAGTTATAAAGTGCTTAGCCAGTGCATTATGTAGAGTGCCCTTTTTCATATGATACACATGCTCCCTCATTCGATCTCTCAGTGTGTGATTGGTTTTGCCTATGTAGAATGAGGAACATGATTGACAGATAGCTAAATATACGACATGTGATGTCATACAGTCAGCTTGGGCATATATATTAAATGTTGTTTGCAAATCAGGATGAAAGAAATGCATTGTACTGTCAATAAGTGAACAAAAATTACAGTTGCCACATGGCTTAGTGTAACCTTCATGTTTATCTTTACAGCTAGACGTAGGATAGCAAAGCCTTCTTTTTAAATTATTCTTATTTCTATATAGAAATTTGGGTTCATCCCCAACAATCTGCTTGAGATCATTATCTACATGTAGAATGTCCCAGTATTTACCAATCACGTCCCTAAGCTCTGAATAATCAGAAGAATAATATGTAGAGAATTTAACATGTTCTTTATGCTTCATACTTCTATCAAAATTATCATTAAAATTTCTAGGCCCAAAATAAGGTTCTGCCTTTGAGGAACGTAATTGGTATACATCATTTAGTTCTAGATTAATTTCAGTAGTATTATATCCTCTGTCAGTTAATCTACCTTTAAGGCCCATTAATTCACTTTCAAAGACTTCATCTAACGGGTTCAGCCTAGAGGCTCTAATAGCTTGGCCTCTCATAATATTTAATGCGGATGCATACTAGATCTATAAAGAAGGGTATTTGTATAGCAAGACTTCCGATGTACCCCAGTATTAATGAGATTGTTATCTAGCCTCTCAATGTATAAATCTAAAAATTCAATTTTATACAATGAATAGTGCATAGTAAATTCAAGATATGATGTAAGATCATTCATAATAGTATACATAGATTGAAGTTCATCCAAAGAGCCTTTCCATAGTAAAAACAAATCGTCGACAAAACGTCGATAGAATATCACATGTTGTTTAAACATATCATTACAGAATAGGACATGTTCTTCCCAATATGCAAGAAACATGTTTGCGTAGCTATTGGCACAAGGTGTGCCCATAGCTACGCCTCTCTTTCTTGTAGATGTTGTTCATAAACATAAAGTTATTCTCCAGTACTAGCTCTAAAAATGCACAATCAAGTCAATGGATACAGCAGAATAGTCACTGTGTTGCTTCAAATATTCTGTAATATAACTTAATCCCAGTTCATTGGGAATTACAGTGAAAAGAGATTTTACATCAAAAGTGATGAAAATGTACTCCATTATAATTGTAATGTCCTTTATACATTCATAAAATCAATTAAAATTGTTTAGAGTCTCTCAATACCATCATATTAGTATTCAATACAGACCTGAGATGTTTTTCAACATAAACAGAAAGATGTTCTGTTACCCAATTCCGACCTGAGACTATGGGTCTCATAGGAGGGTTGACTGGGTCTTTATGTATTTTGGGTTGTCCATATATGACTGGTATGACTGGAGATGAAATAATAAGATAACCAAATAGGTCTTTATTTATTAAATTACTCTTAAAGATGTCATTAATTGTCTCATGCACATATTTAATAGTGTGTTGTACATTCTGCATAGAAGCGGATATGTAAAAATCATCATTTAACATATTTTCCATTTTCTCTATGTAATCAGACATGTTCATAACAACAATTTTACCCCCTTTATCTGCAGGTCTTACTATAATATCAGGGTTATTCTGTAGTTTCCTGAGACTTAATCTTTCTTTAAATGTTAAATTGTCTCTTTTTCTAGCTGTTTTTTTACTACTGTGATAAATGTGTAACTCTTCTTCAGTAAGTTTCATATAGGCCTCCACTAAAGGATGATTTGATGGTATAAATTCACTTAAATTCTTGAATTTATGCATTTCCTTATTATTTAAGTTACTATTACAATCTTTATATATTAATTTAAGCATAATATTTCTACAGAATAATTTAAGATCTAAAATAGTGTCAACTAATTGACTTTGACATCTAGGAATGAAGTTCAGTCCTTTACTAAGTAATGTCATGTCATCATGTGTCAGTATAATATTAGACAAATTGTGGATTAGCGTTTGTTTGTCCACATCTTTTTGAGTGTCTTCTGAGGTACATATTCATCTGATAACTTCCTCTTCTGTCTCCCCCTGCTCATGGAACGTGATATGTATGGGCCCTTCTCTGTTCTCTCTGGCAGGGGAAAAGACAACTGGAGTGGTTCATCAGGGACTAGCCCTTTAGAATTTATAGTTGTTTTAGGTCTAACTACGACATCACTATTATGCTTAGATTGAACTGATTTATTCTTAACAATCTGCACATCTGGGTATAGGTTAGTATCCACAGTTTCACCAGAATGTACAAGATGTATAACATCAACTGAATCTTTACTATGGTCAGTATTAACAGCATTCACAACATTCTTAGATATATTGCTATGTATCAAATTATTATCAGTATAAATTACATTAGAATCAATACTAGCTGTGTCTAAATCATGCTCACAAATTTCATCAGCTCTATTAATATTAACCACACAATTTTTACTTGCAGTGTTAGTAAGCAAGTTAACTCTATTTTGTAAGTTCTTATGAGCAGGTGCATCCTGTTTTTGAGCATTTAAATGCAAGGAATTATTATTATGTTCCATTAATGTATCTATTGCAGACCCTTGGTTGTACCTAGGCCACATAAAGACATGGCCTTTTTTGAAATCATTAATGTCCCTGGTGGTCTTGTGACTTTTCTGCTGCAAGAGTTTCCTTTCAAAGGCTAAAACACTGTCCAGTAAATTTTCAAATAATGGCTGCACAATTTCAGCAGGAAAGTCTGTGAACAGCAGTCGTTGTTTGGTATTAATGTCTTCTGTTAGTTTTGCCTCTATTGGGCGAAAAAAGTGTATCAGAAGGTTTAAATACTTGCGACTTACCTCTGTGTTAAGTCGCTGCCATTCTGCTAAAAGATCCGGATATTCCCTTCCTTGGCCTAGGTACAACGTAAAGGACTGAACTTCATTCCTAGATGTCAAAGTCAATTAGTTGACACTATTTTAGATCTTAAATTATTCTGTAGAAATATTATGCTTAAATTAATATATAAAGACTTTAATAGTAACTTTAATAATAAGGAAATGCATAAATTCAAGAATTTAAGTGAATTTATACCATCAAATCATCCTTTAGTGGAGGTCTATATGAAACTTACTGAAGAAGAGTTACACATTTATCACAGTAGTAAAAAAACAGCTAGAAAAAGAGACAATTTAACATTTAAAGAAAGATTAAGTCTCAGGAAACTACAGAATAACCCTGATATTATAGTAAGACCTGTGGATAAAGGGGGTAAAATTGTTGTTATGAACATGTCTGATTACATAGAGAAAATGGAAAATATGTTAAATGATGATTTTTACATATCCGCTTCTATGCAGAATGTACAACACACTATTAAATATGTGCATGAGACAATTAATGACATCTTTAAGAGTAATTTAATAAATGAAGACCTATTTGGTTATCTTATTATTTTATCTCCAGTCATACCAGTCATATATGGACAACCCAAAATACATAAAGACCCAGTCAACCCTCCTATGAGACCCATAGTCTCAGGTCGGAATTGGGTAACAGAACATCTTTCTGTTTATGTTGAAAAACATCTCAGGTCTGTATTGAATACTAATATGATGGTATTGAGAGACTCTAAACAATTTTTAATTGATTTTTATGAATGTATAAAGGACATTACAATTACAATGGAGTACATTTTCGTCACTTTTGATGTAAAATCTCTTTTCACTGTAATTCCCAATGAACTGGGATTAAGTTATATTACAGAATATTTGAAGCAACACAGTGACTATTCTGCTGTATCCATTGACTTGATTGTGCATTTTTTAGAGCTAGTACTGGAGAATAACTTCTTTATGTTTATGAACAACATCTACAAGCAAAGAGAGGGCGTAGCTATGGACACACCTTGTGCCAATAGCTACGCAAACATGTTTCTTGCATATTGGGAAGAACATGTCCTATTCTGTAATGATATGTTTAAACAACATGTGATATTCTATCGACGTTTTGTCGACGATTTGTTTTTACTATGGAAGGGCTCTTTGGATGAACTTCAATCTATGTATACTATTATGAATGATCTTACATCATATCTTGAATTTACTATGCACTATTCATTGTATAAAATTGAATTTTTAGATTTATACATTGAGAGGCTAGATAACAATCTCATTAATACTGGGGTACATCGGAAGTCTTGCTATACAAATACCCTTCTTTATAGATCTAGTATGCATCCGCATTATGTTTTTAAACATATTATGAGAGGCCAAGCTATTAGAGCCTCTAGGCTGAACCCATTAGATGAAGTATTTGAAAGTGAATTAATGGGCCTTAAAGGTAGATTAACTGACAGAGGATATAATACTACTGAAATTAATCTAGAACTAAATGATGTATACCAATTACGTTCCTCAAAGGCAGAACCTTATTTTGGGCCTAGAAATTTTAATGATAATTTTGATAGAAGTATGAAGCATAAAGAACATGTTAAATTCTCTACATATTATTCTTCTGATTACTCAGAGCTTAGGGAAGTGATTGGTAAATACTGGGACATTCTACATGTAGATAATGATCTCAAGCAGATTGTTGGGGATGAACCCAAATTTCTATATAGAAATAAGAATAATTTAAAAAGAAGGCTTTGCTATCCTACGTCTAGCTGTAAAGATAAACATGAAGGTTACACTAAGCCATGTGGCAACTGTAATTTTTGTTCACTTATTGACAGTACAATGCATTTCTTTCATCCTGATTTGCAAACAACATTTAATATATATATGCCCAAGCTGACTGTATGACATCACATGTCGTATATTTAGCTATCTGTCAATCATGTTCCTCATTCTACGTAGGCAAAACCAATCGCCCACTGAGAGATCGAATGAGGGAGCATGTGTATCATATGAAAAAGGGCGCTCTACATAATGCACTGGCTAAGCACTTTATAACTCATGATTCTGAGCACACATTTTTATTCAAAGTATTGGAAGTAATAGTCCCTAATCCAAGGGGAGGTGATATAAAAACCTATACTGAAGCAAAAGAAACAGAATGGATTATTCTGTTAAAAGCTGATAAAGACCATGGGCTGAATGAAAGAGCTTCAATTAAACCAAAATTGAGACAAAGGAGAAATATTAAATAATATGTGTTTTTATATGTTCATACTGTGTATTTTTATTTAGCACATTTTATTAAGCATGCTTTAAGCAATGTTTTATGTGTTCACAAGTGCTTGAATTAGTATATATATATATATATTTGATGATTTTATGCAATGTCTCTTTAAAAGCTATAATTAATAGATTGCTTAAGTACTTAATTAGTGCACTCAGAGAAGTATATATTACAGTAATTTTTATTGAGTATGTGTTGGATCTGAAGAAGCTACATAGCGAAAGCGCTCATCCTGTGTGTTTTCCTGTCTATTTTGGATTAAAGCTGGAGTTTTTACATCATATACCTTTGGATTTTTTCATTTGGTGATTGGTTCCTGCTAACGCTGTGGTTTACCTTTGTTCAAGATTATTTTCAGTATTTTTCTGAACCTACGCGCTAACCTGCCACAGTTGTGGACATTGTATTCTAATTTAATTTATTCTTTCATTCCATATTGCTCATGTAACATAAAATAACTTTTTATCTGTTTTAACACATTTTTTAATTCTATTCTTATAATATCAATATTTAATCATATCCATGTTTATTTTATTCACTTTTATGTCTTTGAAAAAAAATTCTTTACATAGTTTTTCCCCATAATGTTTTACTTTTTTACATTTAAAAACACATGTTCCATAGTTTCTTATTCTTGACAGTGTAAACTTATTCTATTACTTTTCATTTTATATAGCATATTTCCTTTTACTTGCAATTTATGTATTACCAGTCTCCACAAAAAATCTTGACATTCTACTTTCTGATTACACTGTTTGCTTCTTGTTTTTTTTTTTTATAACAAAGCAACAAAAAGCACAGGGGCAATCCACAGCTATGCAAAACAGTTCTCATAAGTGAATTCCTCAGCTTCAAAGTGAAACATCCAACAAACAAGATATTAAAAGAAAGTCAGTTTATTCTCAGAGCAAACTTGGTTAGCACTTTCACCCATGTGGGCTTCTTCAGACCAAATACTAATCACTTCAAAAACACTGAAATTTGTACACCTATGAAGTGAGTCATAATGACATCACATCCTATCCAACGAAAACTTGTAGGAACTACTAAGAGTTAATATAGCACGTCCTTCAATAATTCATTAATAGTTCATTAAATATGAAATGATGTAAAGAATGAATTATAAAAATACATTATAAAAAATATATAAAATATATAAAAATATATTAATGAAAATTACTTTGTATTCATCATATAATCACATACCCTTAATAACATTCAAACAGCATTGTCATGTAAAATTCATATTAAATGCATAATGCTAAAATTCATAGTTAACTAACAGTCAACCTCCTATTCTTTAAAACAGGTCTAATGGATATCTTGTTATTTAGACCTGGTTTATGGTCAGCTCTCAGCCTGATAATCCATTTTAAGTCACATCTCTCGGTGAAATTCCTAATATCTCTCCCCCTCATGCTAGGTGTATTAGCCTGTAAAACTAAAAATCTAAAACTATGTTGTGCATTAGTATCAAGAACATGTTTAAAGAAAGCATTTGTAGTGGATTTAATACATATATTGTAGATATGTTCTCTTATGCTTTCTTTTAATCGTCTGTCTTACCTACGTAAAATGCAATACAGGGTATACACCTAGCTAAATAAACAACATGTTCAGTCTGACAACTCACTCTGACCTTAATTTCATAACATTTTGATGTAGCACAAGTACAAGGTGGTACCATACCATGCAACCACTGTAATTTTTGTAATTTTATTAGATAATATTAGTTTTACACATCCTGTTACATCAAAATGTTATGAAATTAAGGTCTGAGCGAGTTGTCAGACTGAACATGTTCAGAAATTCCTGCAGCTCCGTCAGTGTTGCTGTAGGTCTTTTGGCAGCCTCCCTGACCAGTTTTCATCTTGTCTTTTCATCAATTTTGGAGAGACGTCCAGTTCTTTGCAATGTCATTGTTGTCCCATATGTTCTCCACTTTTTGATGACTGTCTTCACTGTGTTCCATGGTATATCCAATGCTGTGGAATTTTTTTTTTACCCTTCTCCTGACTGATACCTGTCAACAATGAGATCCCTTTGATGCTTTGTAAGCTCTCTGTGAACTATGGTTTTTGCTGTATCAGGAAACTGAGTAAATAAATGTCAGGAAAATTCCACTAGGACAGCTGAACTTTATTTGAGGTTAATCAGAGTCTCTTTAACAGATGGCAGGTGTGTACCTAAGAAGACTGAATGTTGTAGTGCACACTTATACAACCAGCTCATTGTACGTGTTTTATTTTTTATATTTTTCTCCTAACATATTTGTTTGTTTTTCAATTGAATTGTACAGATTATAGGTCACATTAAAGGTGGGAAAAGTTTTGAAATGATTTATTGTGGTCTCATTTTTTTATATCTCAAAAACCTGGCATTTTAACAGGGGTTTGTACACTTTTTATATCCACTGTAATTCTTTATACATAAAACCTTCATTTAACCATTCATTCCAAATCTTTAAGTTTTTTTTTCCAATTCCTTACATTTTTATACATTTACCCTGTTCCATCTGGTCTTACAACTAAATCTATATTTACTCCTACTTCTACTTTATCTAGTTCATTTAAAGAAATCACCTTTTCCAACTGTTTATTCTGTTTTTCTTTTAACTTTTTTACTTTCCAAGTTTTTTCCACTGCCTTCTTTTTTTCTTTAAAGCTTTCTTGTGCATATATTTTATACTATGCGTAATTTTTCATGAGTTCTTTTTATTTCTCATTTTACATTTTTTCTCTCATTAAACTACCATCTTCCTTTGCTAATTTGCTTAAGTAACTCGATACTTCTCTTTTTCTTTGTCAGAGTATTTTCTATTGTTATGTTCTAAATATTGCAGTGCACCATTATATTTTCTTTTATACTTTTTTCTCTACTTTTCTCACATCATATTGCCACTGTATAAAACATTTTTATATTTTAACTTAAATATTCATCATTCAGACCAGTTCTTATAAAATGTTTTCACAGTAATATGATTGTTTCATAACTGTGTTACTAATTTCTTCCCTTTTTCATTCCATGCATTCTCATTTATCCTTTTTATTCCTTTGCCTATTTTTATATATTCATTGTTTTCTTGGCCATATTGCAAGGTCCTGTTTCAACTATCTCCCATTTTCCTATAACTAAACCTTCTGATACTATAAACTCTGTTTCAATTCTATACATAACCTTTTTCTAAGTACATGATTTTTTTCCCCAAAGTTTTAACTTAACATATTTTCTAACCTCTAACATTGTTCTAATGTCATTTCTTTTCTTTTTACACTTGCTTCTTAAATCACAGTTAAAGCCTCCTGTTATTATAATGTTCATATTTATTACTACATAATATAAAATCTGATGAAATATACTTTACCTTTCTTTGCAATTAGTAAAAGCATAAAATATTATAATTCTGTATACTGTTCTTTTCATTTTAAATCTACAATGATTAATCTTCCCATTTTTGCTAAAGTTAACTCTAATATCTTTACTGTATTTTTACAGAATACAGCTATTCCAGAACTTCTCACATTTCCCAAATTCCAGATTATTTCCCACTGTTTCACGGTTTTGCTGTTTGTAATCTTTCTTCATTTGTTACAAATCTTGTGTCTTCTCATATAATTACATCTACATCACATGTATTATACCACTCCAAAATCCCCATTTCTCTTACTATATTCTTAATACAATTCACATTTACTAAAAACACTCTAAAATTTTCATTTTCCCTTTTTCTAGATTCATGGTTTCATAACTTCATAGCTAATTACTAAGCTAACTTTCTTAACAGGCTGCAATAAGCTGAGTCAATTTCCCTTCCAAAGGTGAAAGTCAAACACATTAACCATTATACCAACCCCAGTCATTAGCTGTAAATATTCTTTTTCATTCATTTCCTTTCTTTTTTCTGTACTTATCCCTTTAAGTTTTTTTTCTGCCTTTTACCCTTATACCAATAGAATTATTTTTTAACTACCTCCCAATTTGTCATCTTTATCACTTATATAAGATAATTCTTCTATGTCCTCTTTATTATTTATTTTTCATCCATTTTTTCTTCTAATTTCTACTACTTATAAATTTTTTTCTTTGTTCATTTTCTTCTTTCTTTTTCTTTCTCCTTACTCTTATTTTCATTTTTGCAATCCAGCCATAAATGCCCAATTTTGCTAAATTTATAACATTTCAGTTCACATTTTTGCATTGTGTCTCATTTCTCCACAAGTGTGACACTTTCTTTTGTCACAGTTTCTTCTCAAATGTTCTTTAAAAAAAAAGCGTTTTGGTTTGTCCCCGGTATTTTATGACACCCCTCTTCCCCATCACATTTAACATGCTTTGGTATATGTATAATTTTTCACTTTCTATTTTTAACACAATATTACAATCCCATCCACCAGTCCATAAACCCCTTTAGTCACAAAAGTACTTCTTGATATAAAGTTTTCAAATACCCTTTCAAAGTCTCTTTCTGCCTCTTTTCAAAAAATATGCATGAAGTTTCTTTTTGTTTCCCCTTTAAATTCTTTTATCACATAAAAATTGCATGGGTTGCAGTCTTTCTTTTTTCATATTCTCTAAGAAAATTTTCCATCTGAAAAAAAAGTCTCTAATATAATGCCGCAAAATGTCTCTTTGTTTATAAGAATAAATACTCTTACCTCATGTGCTTTTACACTTAATGGAGCTATTACATTGTCCCACACTTCATATCTATGTCTTTGTCTTCTTTACTTTGAATCCTTACCACATTCTGTTTTTCATTTTATTCTGCCTTCTTTTCTGCTACTCCCCATTTGCCTTCTTTTACTGCCCCCATTTATGCTGACTTATTTATGGCATATTTGGAAGAGGAACTTATTTATGACCCTAACCATAACAAATATCTCAATGAGATAGTTATATGGAGATGGTATTTGGATGATTGTTGGATGGTGTGGAAGGCTGATAGCATCTATTTACAAGACTTTGTTGGGTATTTAAATGAGAATAAATGGGGTACTGAGTTCAAGGTTAATTATCATTTACAACAGATTACCTTCCTGGATGTTCTGGTTACCAGGAATACTGATAATACTTTGAATACTCAGCTCTAGCATAAATACCCCAATATAACTCCCTACTTCAGCTACCAGCTTCCACCCCCAACATATCATCCAGAACATCCCCAATTCACAATTTTTTTGGGTTAGACGGGTATGTTCTGACACACAAACCTATGAACATTATAGGAAATATCTTGTTCATAGATTTAAGAGTAGGGGATATAAAAATGGAAATATTATTTCTGTCAGTAATTGGGCCTCTACTCAGGATAGGAAGGATTTGTTAGATTACAGGGTACATCAACCTGTGGAACCATTTAAATTGAGGTTGGTTACGACCTTTGGTAGAAATACTTATGGATATCGTCAACAGACATTGGAATATTTTATTGGTGGATCATACATTGTCTGAGGTTCTAGGTAGTAAATGCTTATTCTCTTTTCACAGAGGTCAAATACTAGGTTCATATTTTAGTCATTATAAACATTCCCCAGGATTTACTAATCTTCCATGTAAGACTAGATTAGTCTTACATGGAAACGCCAGTCTAAGAGTATGACTGCAGTGCGCCATGCATATTAATGAGGGCGCACCGCCTCAACTCTAAAGCTTACATGGAGCATGGACAAGTGTAGGGGGTGTGTCGGACTGCCAAGCAGTCCAAAAATCCACACCCCTGCAATGACGAAACTCGAGAAATGTTGAGCTACATGAGCGAGTCCACTCACATGTGTACATTGTAACAGTACACTCCCTCATATGTTAAACCTCGTACAAATTTAAAAATTAAAAGAAATTTTTTTTTGTTTTATTTCCGATATAGCTGTCCATATTTGTGCATGTTTGCGTGAGTTTGCCCATTGTTTAGCTACAGTTAGCAGCTTAGACACCGAAGAGGATAATAATAAAAATATATGCAAATTAAGCAAAATAGCGATAGTTTAGTGGCTAGAGCCTTCGCACAAAGAGGAGGCATTCCCGGTTCGAGTCCCACTACTGCACGTTCCATTTTCTGTTGGAAATCTCTATACAAAAATATTTCCTGACATTTATCATGTATAAGTTTTGTAAAAAGCATTCAAATGTTATATGTAGTAGTGAACGAATTATATATATATATATATATATGAAGGTGAAATGGTTATGCATTCTGAGGCATGAGTAACTTATTTTAAGCAATATAAAGCACTGCTACGCACATTTTAGCAGTATTTAGCATATTTAAAACCAATTGCTTGTAGCTGAGCACCGTGTTAACAAGCGCAATGTCTTTGCGTGTAGCTGCACACCGTGCCAATCAGCGCAAGTACAACATATTTGCGCATAGCTGTACACTGCTCTAACCAGCGCAATATCGGGCAACGTCAGGCAATGTTGGGCAAAGTCAGGCAAAGTTGAGCAAAGTGGGCTAAACACGGCCACACCTCCTTTACTGTACCTTAACTATTCAGGTCAGGCCAGTAGGAAAATAAAAATCAGTGACAGGACTCGAACTCAGGATACTGTGCACTATAGTCATAGTACATAACCACTAAGCCATGACAGCATTTCATAACCATGCACTTTCAACAGACACATATCTATCAAAGGAATATTAAACATTGCCAACATCAGCTAAGCAGATGTGCCTACAGCTGAGTTTTTCAAAACTGGCCAATCACAAATAAGTGCAGGAAATGAGGCATATTTAAGCTCCACAGGTGGGAATACTTGCCATAACTGGTTTTAGCTCCCTTCTGCAGTCAGCATGGCCAGTGTTGGAGAAGGCACTCAATTTCGAGTGCAATGCTGGGGCATTGAGGAGTCCAAAGTAATGGTTTGGCTCCTTGTCCACAGTCATGAGGAAAGACTCCTGCGGGGCCAGTACCAGGGAACCCAATATAAAACTGAGGCCTGGAACAGTCTTGATCGTGATCTCACCAGTGCCACTGGCGTTCCTCGGACTGATGAGCAGGTCAGGCACCATTATTCTGACCTGAAGCGACGTAAGGAGGATCAACTGGACCAGTGGATCCAGGAGTCCCATGCGATGCTAATGCCCCAGTACTGAGTAAATAGTCATTGTATTAAGTAGTTAAGAATTGCTATGCTTGTCTATACTATGGATAGGTATGTCTCAATATCACTGCATTTACTTCACAGCTGCAGGTGTCCGGGCTATGATTCAGCAAGCCCATGAAGATAGGTTGCAAAGGCTGGTCATCAGGCAGGTTAGTAATTATTCTGCATGTACTGTTATTTAAAATAAATGAGAGAGCCTTCAAAAAGTGTTTTAACCCAATAAATAAAGGTGCAATAATCCTTTAATAAATGTATAAATCCTGGAGTGCGTCTGTGTCATTTTTTTTTATATGCTGTTGTACTGTTGCATTTTACAAATAGTACTGTTGTATTAAGCAGTGTTAACCCACACGTGGGTAGGCCCATATAACGTGGATGAAGGGAGTGCCAGTAGCTTTTATGCATATTTACAGCCCTCAACTGTTGGTTCATGCCCAGCATGTACAGGTTAATCTGGCACATGAGTAGCTTGGTATTGTGTTCCCCAGAAATGTCAGTGTGGTGCCAGAAATGTAGGGAGCTGTTAACATATAACTGACACTTTCACCTGAACATATCTAGATAATTATATGAAAGTAGAGCTGTCAGTGCACCATCTTAGCAGTAGTGTGTGTGAGCAATGCTCAAAATATGTAGCAGTAACATCTGCATCTTAGGCAGTTTGTATGTAAGATACAGCTCATGTATATAATGATCTAGCAAAATTCAATTGCGCAATATAAGGACATTGGGTAGTGTAATAATACATGTAAGGGACATATAACTGCAGTTAATAGGAATGTAGTGAAAATTAGAAGGATATATAAGTTGTTAATTGAGCTATCCTTTGCCAACCTACTGTATGTGCATAGAAAATGCAATTCCACACCTCAATCGGTATGTCTAATCTCAAAACATTTGTTGGGACATATGTCCTATTGGTTTATAAATATTTGCATTTATTTCTATGCATATGCCCTGTTAAAATACCACAATAGTGGTGGCCTGTTGCCATCAATTCAACCTGCATGCTGTTGTAATGTCCACTATTGTTCTATATATGCATGTGTTAGGCATGCTTTTCAACTGTTGAAAATCTGGTGTGTTGGGTTAATGGGAATACTTCTGCATGCTGTTATAACTAATTGAGAATGCTGTTGACTGTTACTAACCCATATCTTTATTAAACCCTTCAAAACATAGTTCGTATGGGAAGGCCGGTCCCAGCGGACCCACCTTTCCCACGTCAGCTGGCCATGGCACCTGGCACCAGCAGGTCCAGTGCCCAGCCTGGGACCTCCTCCTCCATTGGCCCTGTGCCACCTTCAGGTGGAAGTGCTGCAGGGGATGGGGCTCAGCCCCCCTGTGCAAGCGTGGGCGGAGGAGGGCCATCTAACACCCTTCAAATGGTCTGGGCTGTGGTACATAGAGAGATTGAACGTTCTGTTGCAGAACCTCTATGCCAGCTTGAGGCACGAGTGGCGAAACTCCCAGGTCAGCCTACCCTTCCTACACAGCCTCCAGCACAGCCACCATCTGGACTGTGAAGGTGCAGTGGTGACTGCCCATGGGTGGGGACCTCAGTCCCACTGTTTCCATCTGTGGACTCATGGGCTTGCGATTTCCAAACATCCCTCACCGTCAAAGGTGTTCACCCACCACATGTCATATACTGCCCCTGTATGCATCTTGTTTGTCTTGTCTGTTTACCTCCCCAACCTACCTCCCCAAATGTACTTACTTCCCCTACCCCACATTCCACTCTCATCTGAAAAAAAAAGGGCAATCTGCTCCCAAAAAAAAAATTACGCCCCATACATAGCTGCCCATTTTGCACACATGTCCACCGGACACATAAAATGTAATTTAATTGGCATTACAACATACTTTGTTGTCCTCATCCCTCTCTCAGGGGTTGAAGGTTTCATATCTACCTCCAGATTTATTCCATATGCACAGCTGTTGCTGTTAAAGAAATGGGCAGCTATGGACCTTCCCTACACCCATCCTGCACACCCCGAACTACTTTCTATACTGTCTTTCCCTCTTTGTGCCCCTTTTTCACCACTTTCCTATCTCCCCATTTTTCTTTTCTTTCAAAGAAATGAGCACGGGGGTTAGCGGGAGTAAGCACTATTAAGCAGTAGTTAGCCGGTTTGCGCGAGTGTGCGCTTGTTTGCGCTTAGCTAAGCATTGCTAAGCATCGTGCAAACCTGCGCAAACCCACTTACAACTGCTTAAAATGCCTTAGTCACTCTGTATGTGAGGGCCCTTGTTCTGCTCAGGAGCAAAATAAAACACCTCTGTCAGTCTCGAACCACGGACCTTGTACACACTACACAACATGAAGTACTACTAAGCCATGGTAGATATACAAGTCGGTGCTGAAATAAATATATCATGCATCAGAATGAATGAATGTAAAGGAAAAATAGGAATGCCATACCACACAACTTGTTCTGTGGATCTTTACCAACAGTTGTTGTGGGATTACATTACATGACTGTGATAAGAGAAGCAGCCATTCTAGCAGGAAATAATGTTACACCATCACTTTACAACTCCACACAGTATCACAGAAGGACAAACACTGGCATATCTGTTTAGGGAAGAGGCCATACCTCCCAACTGTCCCTAATTTTCAGGGATGTCCCTGATTTTGACACAACTTTTATCTCTGTCCCTCTAAATCCCTTCTAAAACTACTGACTTTGGCCAGAAAGGTGGTGATTACACTTAATGAATAATGACAATAATTAAGAGTTAGACACTTCTTTTACTTCAGAAAAGGTGTATTAATTCATATGCTCTGATTCTCTCAATGTTTCAACTTAATGGCACTAATATTTTAAAGGTGTCCCTGACTTTTCCTTTACTTTTCCCTGAGTCTGTTCAAATATGTACCTGAGTGTTTGAGAGGTCTGACAGAGGCAGAAACACAGAGGCATATCAGCCTTTCTGCTGTTACACACTGTGCAAATAGCTTTGGAAGGAGTTCCGGAAGCATACCCTTAGGTAGGAATACAACACTGAAATACAAAAGGATGTAGCCATGTACTGGTAGTAACCAACTGTAACAATGCCATTGCTCTAGTGCTGAAAAGACCTGTGTGGTGCACAGACAAAAAAATAACAGGCTAATCTTTGTCTACCATGTGGATAGGTCCACAGTTGGGAGTTACGCAGACAGACTACTTGCCTTGATAAACTAACATGTACACAGCAACCCTGTAAGTCCAGCAAGATAAAATCCACACAATAATACTTACGCTCTCTGTACTTCTGCATCCCTACCCAAATGTAGAATATACCTGTGCGTGCAGGGTCCTTCTGATATAAGAACTATACCAACCTTCTGTCTTAAACAATGATGTCCACAGCAAGCAATGATGATCTCCATCTTGGAAAGCTGAAAGGGCCATGCCTACCTGAGTTAGCAATTTATAGTACTGGGTTGCTATGACAGTGATTACTGCAATTACTACACAGCAGGCTGCTTGCAATTAGCAAGTGGTAGACACTAATTGGTGCAGAGGCCATCACATGCTCATGTGCAAATACCTACAAAAGCAGGCTGCAATCTCTGCCAACAAACTCACTCTATTGGAGAGACTGACAGAGAGAGAGAGACAGAGAAAAGGAAAAAAAAAAAGAAATATTACCAAATCATACAAAGGAAAGGTATGTGACACATATGTATTTACTGGCATGTAGTAGATGTTATTGAAGAATAGTCTACATAATGTGATTCATATGTGGCAGCAGTACTTATTTATGCATAGATGTTCTGCTTAACTACTGCTATGGACAATACAGTGTGTACCTGTGGGCAGTGGGACATACCTGTGAAATGTGTAGCTCAGCATTAAATGTCAAAGATCTGATCCATGTTATCTGTGTTCTGTACAGTAGTGTGGACAATGGCTGTTGGGGGATTAGCACTGACATTATATAAACATGGGTGTGACAGAACAACACATGCATGATAGTCATATTAAAGTACAGCTTAGCATTGGCAACTGCTGTAGCAGTCTAGTATGCTTATCTAGCATTTGTAGCCATATATACCCCCCCTGATGTTAGTGTGTGTTCATATGTGACACCTGTTTGTGTTGCAGCAAGGCCCAACAGTTCAGCTGTGAGGTCCAGGGACTTACAACAGTGTGGACCTTGTGTGTGTATACCACACACATGCAGAGAAATATATATGTGTCATATATATTCACATCTGTATATGTGCATAGAGCAGGGGACATATTGCAACTGTTTGTGAAGGGTGGAGATATATATATGTTGGTGAAGGTTAGTATGCGCATATTTGTATGTAGGTTTTAGTGTGTGACAAACAAGACAGCATACAGTGCTGGTATATGACATGTGGTGATTAAACACTGTGTGTGGTTTGTTCCGTTTGCAATGTTGAAGTCAGTGAGGCCTGCTAAAGCTACCTGGGCTGTGAACACCTTCAATGCATTTATCCCAAGACTGTGTGATTTTATTACATTACTGTACACCTCACATCCTTTGTATAATTGATATTCTCACTATGAAGGGTGAAATGTATATGTGCCTACACATATATGTATATGTACACCAATGGATGTGTATATGTATGTGTATATATATATATATATATATATATATATATATATATATATATATATATACTCATACACACCTACATCTACTTGTTGCAATTGATTCTCTGTACTGTTAACTGACTGTGATGGTCAATGTGTTTGTAAATATGTCAACGATATGTATCTGTGGGATAGCTTAGTGGGAAACTGTTTATGTCATGGTATTATAGGTCCTTGCTTTGATACTAGCAAAAGCTGTGTATTCTGTTGCTAGACAGAAAAAGTGCTATTGCATACAGTGTGGTTAAGTCCCTTGGTTTTAACTATGGTGTGTCATTGGAGGCTAAATCACTACATCTATGATTATTGATTGGTACTGATGTTGAATCCAAATCATGTGTGTACTGTAGTACTACTTGAAGCTCTGGGCCTGTACAGCAAAGTATGGTGTATGTCCACATTGCTTGCATCCACTGTTTTGTGTGGTCCCTGTATTCATCACAGATTACATTTCTCATGATTAAGGTTGTGTAAGTACTGACACACAGTACTGTATAGTATACACTGAAAGCTTATCTGGGTTGTCATACCTTTGTGTCCTGTAATTATGTCTGATGTGTGTGTGGGTATGTCTGTAACATGTCCTTTGACATATGTGTGGTAAAACATATAACTGCATATCTAGCAACATTCATAGTGTACTACAGCCGTATGCAACCTATATTCCCAATTATGCACATATTTTGGACACTGGTTTGCCATTGACAAGTTGTGTGGTATAATAGTAATATATTTACTGGACCTTACACTCATTGTGATGGATGATATATTTCTTTACACATCAGCTTGATGTATATCTGCTGTGGCTATGTGGTGCATCGTGTTGCATACAGTGTGCCAGGTACTCTTGTATAGTCTTATATAGTGATTTTATTTTGTTGCTGTGCAGAACATGGTTCATTAGATTGAGAGTGAGCCAGCCACTTCCAAGCAGTTGTGGGGTGAGCAGTGATAAGTGGCAGTTAAAGTGTTTCACTCTCGGTTAGCTAATAGGTTGCTATATATGGCAGTTCAGTGATATCTGTACTGTATAATGTAAATGTGCCATATGACTTGCTCAGACATATTTTCGTATTTATGTCTTCCAGGGATCATGGCGCATCACAGGAACCCCAGTTACAGTAGTGCTAAAGATGACATAATTACTACCAGTATGATTCAGCACTACATTCTCATGTTCTCATGAACCAGCCAGGACCAGCAGGAGCGTACTGCAATGTGGCAAGATGTTGTCTGCAGGGTAAATGAAGTAGGCCTGCATAACCGGACATATGAGCAGGTACGCCACCACTACAGTGATCTTCTCAGACATGTCCGTCAGCATGCTGCTGATGTGCGGAGACAACAGCTTGCAACAGGAGATGGTGTTAATATCCACCCCCCCCCTCACCAGAGTGGAGGAGTTGCTCCTGAGCCTGGTGGCACCTGCCCAACAACAACAGCAGCAGACATACACCATGATGGAGGTTGGAGCCACCCAGCAAGCACACATGGAGCATGCAGGTAACATGGCATATCTGTATACTACTGTTATCTGTATTGGTAGATCATGCATATGTGAGATGTGGAGTCTGTCGTTAAAAGATGTGGAGCCTGTTGTTGTGCAATACTGATCATTTGGAACATAATCTGTAGCCCTGTGAATGTAAACTGTTGTTGTACTGTAAGAGTGCAAACACACAGTAGCAATGCCACAGTTGTGGCCACTGACAAATTGTCTCATCTCTATGTAGGTCCCTCTGGGGTGACATCAAGGCAGCGGACAGATGCTGGTGCATGTGTTCTACATTTATTATTGCAAATAAAAAGTGCATGTCATAGTTAAGGTGTAGGCCATGTACACATGTAACACACCTACCCATAATGCATGCTTTGCATGTTTGGTGTAAGACCATGCACATCTCACTAATGTGATTAGCTGCCTCAAACACATGCAATACCCAGACCATCTCAAATAAATGTGGCTAGACTGTAGTGACCATTGGATAGGCACAGTTGATACTCAACATGCACATAACATACACATTTATGTCATACACAGAGCATTTTAACATGCTACACATAAAGGATTCCCAAACCCTCTGTAAAGACACACTCCAGTATCCAAAATCTCATCCACACATTACACATAATATACCTGAGGGGTAGAGGCCTATCATGGAGCATTTAAACACTCTGCAACACACTACACATTCATGTCAGGGAATGCTCCTTATTGGCCTCCTTACAAACTCATGTAACAACTGGTTGTGAAATGGTGAATGTAGCCAAGGTAGTACAGCTCCGGTACAGCATGAGTAGTGCTGGTTTGGGAAACATTTGTAGCCTTGAGTGACCACATGATGCTTCATGATGATGGCCTACCCCACCCAGTTATTGTAACCACAGTACTACACATAGCTTTCATTGCTGTACACCTTGATATACAGCTTAATGTTGCGTGTGTGCACACATATGCACCTCTAAACAATATGCGTACCAATCACCATTTGCACAACTGACACATATATGTCTTGTGATGCTATTGAGTGGCTAGGTCATATGACACACATTGGGTATATGTAGTGTTTAAATATGCAGTTGTGTTTTAGCATGCCATGTCATGGATGACACTGGCATGTCCACAATATGATCTACACTCACCATAAGTACCGTACATTGGGTGTGTGGCCGAATGGTATTCCATCAATTATCCATGCACCACTGATGATGTTGTGTGAATACTCATCATGCATGTGCTAAGAATGTGTCTACAATTATTTGCTAAAGACACAGAGGCTGTAATCAGCATTGGATACCTACCTGACACACAGATACACATCCAGCCATGGTATGTACACCTGTTTGTAATGGTGTACAGTACATTACAGAGTTTTGGATACCTGAACAGCAATGTTGTGTCCATGTATGCATTGTGTTCCAGGGGGATGCCCATCACCTAATAACAAAACACATGCATCAAAACCATGTATACTGTTAGTAACAAGGACTGTCTACACTTGCACTGCATGCTGTTGAGCAACACATGTCCTGCATGCTGACATGTGTGATATGACTGTTTTGCTTGTGATACTGTACCCCACCATCACCTGCTATTGTGTATGTTCTGAGATTGCTGGTGTTGTGTGTGTCTGCTTTAGGGAGGAGTGTATTTTTGTGTGTGTGCATGTGCGCATGTGTGCATGTATGCATGTGTGCATGTGTGCATTTGCGCATGTGTGCATGTACGCATGTGTGCATGTGGTCTGACATCATGTTCAGGTCTTAAAGTGTGATTCCTGTTTTCCTCTCACAGGTGCAGCAGTGGGGCTGGTTCAGTACAGCAGGGAACATGATGTCACTGAGACAGACATTGATCATGAGGATAGGTGTGTTGAGGCACAGGCAGGTTTGTCAGGGTCTGTTGTTGGGCCACCAATTGACAGTACACAAGTCTCCATCCCATCCATGCACACAGTCATACTGCCTGTACATCCACCATCACCATTGCCCTTAGCTGAGGGACAGTGTATGGTTGGCACTGGTCAGGACAGTGTGGTATCTATGGCACATGTATCAGGACACAGCAGCCATAGCCAGATGTCTGGAATGGTACCACATAGGCAGATGCACAGGGGTTCTCTTCAGAGCACTGCTGGTCATCATGCCCCTGGCAGACGTGCCACACCTCTTTCTATCACACGCATGTTCCAGGCTGTCATGGAGGCACAGACACGAATGGAGTGGTACACCAGACAGGGACTAAGGGCACAGAGGGCTCATAACATCTCTGTAAATGACAGTATCTGTGACCTAGCAGGTGCCATACGTAATTACACTGAGGTCATTGATAGACGTTGGGGGTGAGACATTGGATGTCCTCCACAATGTCAAGTCCATGTGTCAGGACAGTGCGGGACAGTTGAGACGTCGATGTGGACATATGCCAGCAACATCAGCAGCTGGAGGTCGCCGTGGACATCCAGCAAGTCACAGCCGCTCACATAGTGCCAGTACCAGCCCCAGCAATGTTGGGGGGGTTGTCCATAGACCATCCTAGAAGACCACATGCACGTGGCTCTGGCCAGTCCCAGCAGGGACCTGGACCAAGTGGACATATGTCAACCTCTTCGGATAGTACCCCAGTCTGGATTAGTACCTGATACTGTCTGTAGCACCCCTGCCAGGCACAGGTTCTGTATCCATGGCCAGAGATGGTGATCTGTAAAGCCTGCCAGGTACAGTCTGTAGCTGTCTCACAAATCCCCGTATATGGCAGCCACATGGTGGAACTGTGTGCATGCAGACACACACACATAAACCAGAAACCTAGGGCAAACACATACCCGCACACATTACATCAACACTGGCCCATAACAGTACTCATGGCCCTCACACACACACTCACACACACATGTCAATTGTATGGCTCAGTGTAGGCCTCTGGCAAAAAAA